>NC_134093.1:86892236-87194295 GCF_000715075.1 Nicotiana tabacum | reverse complement strand
AACGGGAAGTGTTGATTCTTTCGAAGATTTCTCAACTTGGGCTTCTTTCAATTTGTCATTGTGTATTTTAGTTCTCCTCTCTGCAGCTGTATTTGCTGCTGAACCTGCAAATTCTAATTCCGCTTGAGTGATTTGCAAAGAGAAAGAGGGCCCATCGAAATTGAGTGCTTTGGTGGGTATACCTCTGATAATCCTCTTGTGGGATGTTGAATCAGACATTTGAGAGAAAATCTCAAGTTTTCTGTTGAATACAATAACAATGGTTACTGTTTATAAAAATTTAGTAGATATAAACAAAATAAACAAAGTACAAGTGAAGTTCTAACAAGTTAAATACTTACCACAACTATTTGTAGCAAAAAAATGAGAGTTGAGAGAGACAATGTTGACGGGGTGTATGAAATTAGCGTGGTGACTGAGACTGGGGAAGATCTAGACGATGTGGGTGAGAAGGAATTTCAGTTGCAGAATCGTATTTTCTGGGGAAGATAATGGCGTGTATCAAATTAGAGAGAGGGAGAACATGGAGAGAGAACTTCCCATCAAATACGGTAAATTATGTGAGAAAAATCTGAAAAAAGAGAGAAAAATAATAATTAGTGTATATAGTGGCTTAAGGGTAGGAGTTAACCATAAATAGATATTTTGCTATAAACATTAAAAGGTAGCTATAGAATATAATTTTTAAAATGATATTTATTTAAAATAAATAAGGTGTTAAGCTTTGCTATACGAGGTAAACATTACTACAACTTATAAAGCAAGTAGAATTGACTAGAAAAGAAGCAAATGGGCGTGTGGAAGAAGTTAAAAGGGAAGCTTAGAAACAAGTCTAAGAAGTTAAAAAGGAAGCTAATGAAAAAATTGAAGAAATCAAGAAAGAAACTGATCATAAACTAGTGGAGATGGAAAAACGAAGGGAAAAAGATTCAAAATAATGCTTGCAGCTCAAAATCGACAGCCATATGATGAAAATGAGATCGTAAGTAACTTATTATACTACTTACTAATATCTTTTTATATCATCCTTACAAAAAACGTATTCTTATTAACAAGTAAATTTTATTGTTTTCAGCGAAAATACTTTGTTATACTATTTTCTTATATATATTTTTAATTGTTGTTGCTGGTTGTGGAGTAGTGATGGAAGCATCAAGATTGACGTGGACATGAATAATTATTATTTCTTTTGTAAAAGCGTATTGATATGTTTGAGTAAAATAATATTTCACTATTTTGAATGATATTGTTGAACATTTATTAATTTGTTTTTAAATATTGCATTTATTAAATAATTACAATTGAAGGTATATTTTATGCCAAAAATAGTTTCCTACCTACATTATATGAATTATTGTGGCTAACAATATTTGAGGCAAAATTCTCAATTAGTAGCTATGAATTTTTGAATGGTAGCAAAATTTAACGACCCGACTTGTCGTTTTAAGAATTTAACATCCTATTCAGTGACTAAAGGTCTCGAGAAGTTTCACAATATGTGTTATGACCCGCGGGTGTGGTCGAGTTTGATTTTCGGAAGATTCAGAATTAAATTAAAAGAACAATTCTTATTTAGAAGCTTAAATGGAAAAAGTTGACCGGAGAGTTGACTTTTGAGCAAACAACCCCGAAATGAAGTTTTGATGATTCAAATAGCTTCATATGGTGATTTTGGACTTAGGAGCGTATCCGAAAAAATTATTTAGAAGTCCATAATGGAATTTGGCTTGAAATGGAGAAAATTAAATTTTTGGAAAGTTTGACCGGGGGGTTGACTTTTTAGTATCGGGGTCAGAATCCAATTCTTAAAATTTGTATAGGTCCGTTGTGTTATTTATGACTTGTGTGAAAAATTTGAGGTCAATCCGACGTGATTCGATAGGTTTCAGCATTAAATGTAGAAGTTGGAATATCTTAGTTTCATTAAGCTTGAATTGGGGTATTGTCACGACCCGAAATTTCTCACCGACGGGACCGTGATGGCGCCTAACATTTTACTTGCTCGGTAAGCCAACGTTAGAGAATCAATAACCAATTCCTTACTTTTATTCAGTAATTAACAATAATTAACTAAGATGAAATATAATAAGTGCGGAATATCATAAAACTGTATTAATTACTATCACCCGGATGTGGAGTCACCATTCATGAGCATTCTAGAATTTACTACAAGTAATAGTCTGAAAGAAATACAACTGTCTGAATGAAGAAAAATAATAGTGACATAAAGGTAGACGAGGACTTCAAGGTCTGTTAACGCCGATAGATCTACGTTAAGTCTCCGGACAGCGGGCCAATAGCAAAATCTCGATCAACCTGAGCTGGTATCAAAGTCTTCACAAAAAGTGCAGAATGCAGCATCAGTACAACCGACCCCATGTACTTGTAAGTGTCAAGCCTAACCTCGGCGAAGTAGTGACGAGGCTAGGACAAGACACCCACAAATAACCTGAACAGTATAATCATGCTAGTGGCAACAACAGTAAATAAAGAAATAACGCAAAAATAATGGGAGGGGAGCATATAGTGGGGGAACACATCATAAAGAGTGAGAATAATGAAAAGATATAATTAAACCGGAAATCCTTAAATGAATTGAGCAATTAAGACAGCAAGAAAAACTGCACGGCATCACCCTTCGTACTTTTACTCTCAACCTTACCAAATAATAAATAAGACTGCACGTCATCACCCTTCGTGCTTTTACTCTCTTCCTCACAATATAAATAATTCATGCACGGCATCACCCTTCGTCCTTTACACTCATCCTCACAATATAAATAAATCATGCACGGCATCACCCTTCGTGCTTTACACTCTTCCTCACAATTCACAGAATCAATAATAACGGATAGAGAGAAGTTTCACAAATAAATCAATATTTCATCAATGATTACTTTCACAATTTAACATCTCAACCTCGAATCAATATTCGCAATTTTATCAACCTTGGTAGAACCGGATACAAGTCTCCCAACATTTCAACAACAACAATAAGCATGGATAACAAGATTCAAGATTACAATTTTGCAAGAATGGAATTTCACTCGTATACTATGACTCGACCACAACGTATAGATGCTCGTCACCTTAACTATACATCGTATTCAATAACAAAACACGTAGCAAATACTCACACAATACTTATTCCCTCAAGCCAAAGTTAGACACGACACTTACCTCAATTTCGCAAGCCACTCACTGCTCAAATATCGCTTTCCCTTTAGAATTCACCTCCAACCCGCTCGTGTCTAATCATAATTAGTTTAATATTATCAATTATCGCTAAAGGAATCAACTTTAATGCATAATTACAGTTTTCCAAATATAAGTCAAAAACCGACCCCGGGCCCGCTTGGTTAAAACTCGAGGTTCAGATCAAAATCCATTTACCCATTCACCTCCGAGCCCGAATATATAATTGGTTTTGGAATCCGAACTCAAATTGAGGTCTAAATCACCAAATTTTCAAAATCCCTAGTTTCCACCCAACCCCTAATTCTACCATGAAAATTCTAAATTTTAGGTTGATAAGTCATAAAATGTAATGGGTAATTGAAAGAAAATAGTTTAGAATCACTTACGAACACTTTGGGGAAGATAATGACTCTTGAAAATCGCCTCTACCCGTTTGGTTCTTGAAAAATGTTGAAGAAATGGCTTAAACCCGTGTTTGGAGTATGTTTTATGTCACTGGACAGGCCTTCATCGCGTTCGCGAGAGGCCTATCGTGACCGCGATGCACAACGGCCTAAGGCCTTCGCATTCGCGAGTCTTTCTACGCGTTTGCGTAAGGCAGCTCCCTCCCCCCCCCCAAGCGTTCGCATTCGCGACCCAGTGGTTGCGTTCGCATAGAAGAACATGACCCCCTCCCCCAGGTCCCTTAAACTATCGCGTTCGCGAAGGGTACCACCCCCAACGCTTCGCGTTCGCGACCAGTCTTTCGCGTTTCGCGAAGAAGAAAATTCACCTGCCCCCATTTTACCTTTTGCGTTCGCGACACTACCTATGCGAATGCAAAGAAGGGCACACCAGAACAGCTGCTGCAGCAAAATCTCCGATTTTCTAAGTGCAAATTACCCCGTAGTCTATCCGAAACTCACCCGAGCCCTCGGGGCTCCAAACTAAACATGCACATAAGTCTAAAAACATCATACGGACCTTCTCGCGCGATCAAATCACCAAAATAACACCTAGAACTACGAATTTAGTACCAAATCAAATGAAATTCTTAAGAACACTTAAAAATTTCTATTTTCTCAACTTAACGTCCGAATCACGTCAAATCAACTCCGTTTCTCATCAAATTTCACAGACAAGTCTTAAATATCATAATGAACCTGTACCAAGCTCCGGAACCTAAATATGAACCCAATACTAATAATGCCAAATATCAATCAATTCTTAAAAACAAATAATTTCCAGACTTTTAATTTTCATCAAAAATTCATAACTCAAGCTAGGGACCTCCGAATTCAATTTCGGGCATACGCCCAGGTCCCATAATTCGATACAGACCTACCGGACCTGTCAAAACATAAATCCGAGCCCGTTTACCAAAAATATTGACCGCAGTCAACTAAAATTAACTTTTAAGGCAAAAATTCTTATTTTCATTAGTTTTCAACATAAAAGCTTTTCGGAAACCTGCCCGGACTGCGCACGCAAATTGAGGAGGGTAAAATGAGATTTTTACGGCTTAAGAGCGCAGATTCAAGTTCTAAAATATAAGATGACTTTTTTGGGTCATCGCATTCTCCACCTCTAAAACAACCCTTCTTCCTCGAACGGACATAGGAAAGTACCTGGGCTGGTGAAAAGGTGGGGATATCTACTCCGCATATCGGACTCAGACTACCAAATAGCTGACTCAATAGGCTGACCTCTCCACTGCACTCGAACTGAAGGGTAACTCTTTGATCTCAACTGGCGAACTTGCCGGGCTAGAATTGCCACCGGCTCCTCCTCGTAAGTCAAATCCCTGTCCAACTGGACAGAGCTGAAATCTAACACGTGGGACGGGTCACCATGATATTTTCGGAGCATAGACACATGGAACATCGGATGAACCGCTGATAAACTAGGTGGTAATGCAAGCCTGTAGGCTACTTCACCCACCCTTTCAAGAATTTCAAAGGGTCCGATATACCTAGGGCTCAACTTGCCCTTCTTTTCGAACCTCATTACACCTTTCATAGATGAAACCCATAGCAATATTCTTTCTCCAACCATGAATGCAATATCACGAACTTTATGGTCGGCATAACTCTTTTGCCTAGACTGAGCTGTGTGAAGTCGATCCTGAATAATCTTGACCTTATCCAAGGCCTCATGTACCAAATCGGTACCCAACAACCGAGCCTCTCTCGGTTCAAACCAACCAACTGGCGATCGGCATCGCCTTCCGTATAATGCCTCATATAGAGCCATTTGAATGCTCGACTGGTAGCTATTATTATAAGCAAACTCCGCAAGTGACAAGAAATGATCCCAAGAACCTCCAAAGTCTATAACATAAGCGCGGAGCACATCTTCCAATATCTGAATAGTGCGCTCTGACTGTCCTTCTATCTGTGGATGAAATGATGTGCTCAACTCCACCCGCGTGCCTAACTGACGCTGTACAGCCCTCCAGAAATGTGAGGTAAACTGCGCACCTCAATCTGAAATTATAGACACGGGCACACCATGAAGGCGGACAATCTCACGAATGTAAATTTCAGCTAACCTCTCAGAAGAATAGGTAGCTGTCACTGGAATGAAATGTGCTGACTTGTTCAACCTGTCCACAATGACCCAAAGTACATCAAATTTTCTCTGAGTCCGTGGGAGCCCAATAACAAAATCCATAGTGATACGCTCCCACTTCCACTCAGGAATTTCTAACTTCTGAAGCAAGCCACCAGGTCTCTGATGCTCGTACTGAACTTGCTGACAATTCAGACACTGAGCTACATATGCAACTATATCCTTTTTCATTATCCTCCACCAATAATATTGCCGCAAATCTTGATACATTTTGGCGGTACCTGGATGAATAGAATACCTGGAACTGTGTGCTTCTTCAAGGATTTATTCATGAAGCCCATCCACATTAGGAACACAAATATGACCCTGCATTCGCAGAACCCCATCTTCCCCCACAGCAACCTGTTTGGCATCACCGTGCCGCACCGTGTCCTTAAGGACAAGTAAATGAGGATCATCATACTGCCTCTCTCTGATGCGCTCATATAGAGAAGACCGAGTGAATGTGCAAGCTAGAACCCGACTGGGTTTTGAAACATCTAACCTCACGAACTGATTAGCCAAAGTCTGAACATCTGTAGCTAATGGCCTCTCACCAACCGGAATATACGCAAGACTGCCCTTACTCACAACCTTTCTATTCAAAGCATCGGCCACCACATTGGACTTTCCGAGGTGATACAAAATGGTGATATCATAGTCTTTCAACAACTCCAACCATCTTCTCTGCCTCAAATTAATATCCTTTTGTTTGAACAGATACTGAAGGCTATGATGATCAGTAAATACCTCACACGAGACACCGTATAGGTAATGCCTCCAAATCTCCAGTGCATGAACAATGGCTGCCAATTCTAAGTCATGAACAGGTTAATTCTTCTCGTGAACTTTCAACTACCGCGGTGCATATGAAATTACCTTGCCATCTTGCATTAATACTGCACCAAGCCCAATGTGAGATGCTTCACAATATACCGTATACAATCCTGAACCTGTGGGTAATACCAACACTGACGTCATAGTCAAAGCGGTCTTGAGCTTCTGAAATCTCATCTCACACTCGTCTGACCATCTGAATGGGACACCTTTCTGGGTCAATCTGGTCAATGGGCTTGCTATAGATGAAAACTCTTCCACAAACCGACGATAATAACCTGCTAAACCCAGGAAAGTCCGGATCTCTATAACTGAAGTAGGTCTAGGCCAATTTTGAACAGCCTCAATCTTCTTAGGATCCACCTTTATGCCTTCTGCCGATACAACATGCCCCAAAAAGGCAATTGAGTCTAACCAAAACTCACATTTTGAAAACTTTGCATATAATTGATTATTCTTCAAGGTGTGAAGCACACTTCGAAGATGCTGCTCATGTTCCTCTCGACTGCTGGAGTAAATTAAGATATCATCAATGAATACAACCACAAAAGAATCCAAATAAGGCTTGAACACTCGATTCATCAAATCCATAAATGCTGCAGGGGCATTTGTCAGCCCAAATGACTTCACTAGAAACTCATAATGCCCATACCGAGTTTGAAAAGCTATCTTAGGAACATCGGATGCCCTAATCCTCAACTGATGGTAGCCAGATCTCAAATCAATCTTTGAAAATACCTTGGCACCCTGAAGCTGATCAAATAAATCATCAATCCTCGGCAATGGATATTTGTTCTTGATGCTGACTTTGTTTAACTGCCGATAATCTATACACATCCTCATCGATCCATCTTTCTTCTTCCCAAACAACACAGGTGCACCCCAGGGCGAGACAATAGGTCTAATGAAGCCCTTATCAAGCAAATCTTTCAACTGCTCCTTTAATTCTTTTAACTCTGGCAAGGCCATGTGATATGGCGGAATGGAAATAGGCTGAGTGCCCGGAGCCAAATCAATGCAGAAATAAATATCCCTGTCGGGTGGCATCCCCGGCAGGTCTGCAGGAAACACCTTTGGAAACTCACGAACAACTGGCACCGAATCTATGGAAGGAACCTCCGCACTAGAATCACAGACATAAGCCAAATAAGCTAGACACCCCTTCTCGACCATATGCCGAGCCTTCACATAAGAGATAACTCTGCTGGTAGAATTGCCAAGATTCCTGCTCCACTCTAATCAAGGCAACCCCCGAAAGGCTAAGGTCACCGTCTTGGCATGACAATCTAGTATTGCATGATAAGGTAATAGCCAATCCATACCCAGTATGACATCATAATCAACCATGTCGAGAAGTGGGAGATCTACACGAGTCTCAAGACTCCCAATGGTGACCACACACGAATGATAAACACGATCTACAATAATAGCATCTCCCATTGGTGTGGACACATACACAGGAGCACTCAAAGAATCACGGGGCACAACCAAATAGGAAGCAAAATAGGATGACACATAGGAGTAAGTAGATCCCGGATCAAATGGAACTGAAGCATCTCTACTGCAAACTGAAACAGTACCAGTGATAACAGCATCAGATGACTCAGCCTCAGGCCTGGCTGGGAAAGCATAACACCAGGGCTCGGCCTCACCACCCTGAACTACGTCTCTGGGACGGCCTCTAGCTGGCTGGTCTCCACCTCTAACGGCCTGACCTTCACCTCTAACTGTCTGGCCTCTGCCTCTGGCTGCCTGACCCCTGCCTCTAGCTGGCTGAGCAGGTGGTGCAGCAACTAGTGTCGGGACCATGGCATGCGAACTCAATGTGCCTCGGATCACCACAAGTATAACATAACTTCGGTTGCTGTGACTACTGACCCTGAAGCTGGCCCTGTCTACCTGAATAACCACCCTGATAACTCTGGAGTGGAGGTGCACTAATAGGATCTGGTGGTGCACTGTAGGCTAGCTGGTCGGAATAATGTATCTGAGGGCCACGACTACCTGAGGCACCGTGGGATGCCTGGAGCGCTGAATGAAACGGCCTGGGAGGATGGCCTCTATCAAAAGTACTCCTGCCTCTAGGTGAGGCACCGCTGAACTCATCGGAATGATGAGGTCTCTTGTCACACCCTTGACCTCCCTGAATAAGAACCAGTTCGACTCGTCTGGCAACATTAGCAGCCGCCTGAAAAGAAATCTCACTCCCAGTCTCCTTAGCCATCTGCAATCTGATAGGCTGCGCAAGTCCATCAATAAACCTCCTCACCCTCTCTCTCTCTCTCTCGGTGGGAAGCAGAAGAATAGCATGACAGGCCAAATCTACAAAATGGGTCTCATACTGAGTAACAGTCATACTACCCTGCTGGAGATGCTCAAACTGACGGCGACGCTCCGCTCTCAATATGATAGGCAGAAACTTCTCTATGAAGAGCTGAGAGAATTGGTCCCAAGTAAGAGCATGCGACCCAGCTGGTCTGGTCAACAAGTAATCTCTCCACCATTTCTTGGCGGAACCAGTCATCTGAAATGCAACAAAATCAACCCCATTGGTCTCCACTATACCCATGTTTCGTAGAACCTCGTGATAGCTGTCAAGATACTCCTGGGGATCCTCGGAAAAAGCACCACTGAAGTGAACAGAAAAGAGCTTGATAAACCTGTCCAATCTCCATAAAGCCTCAGAAGACATAGCTGGCCCATCTCCGACCTGTGCCGCAATAACCGGCTGAACTAATCCAACTGGCTGAGCTGCTGGAGCCTGATACAGGGGAGCTATCTGCTCCGGAGCAGGAGTGGTGGGAGTCTGGGATCCTCCTACAGCCTTAGAGACTCCTGGTGCCATGGGAAACGCACCAGTCTGGGCCACACTCTCCATAAGGCCCACCAAACGGACCAAAGCGTCCTGAAGTACTGGGGTGGCAATGAACCCCTCCGGAACTTGAGCTGGTCCGGCAGAAACAGTCTGGGTTGGAACCTCCTCATCAAACGCTATCTGAGGCTCCACTGCTGGGGCTGCTGCTCGGGCCCTAGGCTAAGCCCTGCCCCTGCCTCGGCCTCTGGCACGGACTCGGCCTCGACCTATGCCCCGCGTAGGAGCTGTCACTGGAGGCTCTGGCTGCTGCTCAGCAGAGGAAGCGGTACGTGTTCTCGCCATCTGCGAGAGAATAAGAGTAGAAGAGTTCAATCAGTACTGAGAAAGCAAAATCGCACGACAGAGAAGAATAGAAGTGAAACTTGTTCCTAAACTTCATAGCCTCTAGAAGATAAGCACAGACGTCTCCGAGCCAATCCTCCAGACTTTACTAAGCTTGCTCGTGAATCGTGAGACCTAAGAAACCTAGTGCTCTGATACCAACTGTCACAACCCGAAATTTTTCACCGACGGGACGGTGATGGCGCCTAACATTTCACTTGCTAGGCAAGCCAACGTTAGAGAATCATTAACCAATTCCTTACTTTCATTCAGTAATTAACAATAATTAACTAAGATGAAATATAATAAGTACGGAATATCATAAAACTGTATTAATTACTACAACCCAGATCTGGAGTCACCATTCACGAGCATTCTAGAATTTACTACAAGTAATAGTCTGAAAGAAATACAACTACCTAAATGAAAGAAAACAACAGTGACATAAAGATAGACGGGGACTTCAAGGTCTGTGAACGCCGACAGATCAACCTTGAGTCTCCGAACAGCGGGCCAATAGCAAAATATCGATCAAACTGAACCGGTATTAAAGTCTGCACAGAAAGTGCAGAGTACAGCATCAGTACAACTGACCCCATGTACTGGTAAGTGTCGAGCCTAACTTCGGCGAAGTAGTGACGAAGCTAGGATAAGTCACCCATATATAACCTGAACAGTATAATCATGCTAGTGGCAACAACAGTAAATAAAGAAATAACGCAGAAATAATGGGAGGGGAACATATAGTGGGGGAACACAACATAAAGAGTGAGAATAATGAAAAGATAGAATTAAACCGGAAATCCTTAAACGTATTGAGCAATTAAGACAGCAAGGAAAAATGCACGACAACACCATTCGTGCTTTTACTCTCAACCTTACCAAATAATAAATAAGACTGCACGGCATTACCTTTCGTGCTTTTACTCTCTTTCTCACAATATAAATAATTCATGCACGGCATCACTCTTCGTGCTTTACACTATTCCTCACCATATAAATAATTCATGCATGACATCACCCTTCTTGCTTTACACTCATCCTCACAATATAAAAAGATCATGCACAACATCACCCTTCGTTCTTTACACTCTTCCTCACAATTCACAGAATCAATAACAACGGATAGAGAGAAGTTTCACAAAGAAATCAATATTTCATCAATGATTACTTTCACAATTTAACATCTCAACCTTGAATCAATATTTGCAATTTTATCGACCTTGGTGAAACCGGATACAAGTCTCCCAACATTTCAACAACAACAATAATCATGGATAACAAGATTCAAGACTACAATTTTGCAAGAATGGAATTTCACTCGCATGCTATGACTCGACCACAACGTATAGATGCTCGTCACCTTAACTATACATCATATTCAACAGCAAAACACGTAGAAAATACTCACACAATACCTATTCCCTCAAGCCAAATTTAGATCCGACACTTACCTCAATTTCGCAAGCCACTCACTGCTCAAGTATCGCTTTCCCTTTAGAATTCACCTCCAACCCACTCGTATCTAATAATAATTAGTTTAATATCATCAATTATCGCTAAAGAAATCAACTTTAATGCATAATTACAGTTTTCCTAAGTTTTCCAAACAAAAGTCAAAAACCGACCCCGGGCCCGCTTGGTCAAAACTCGAGGTTCGGACAAAAATCCATTTATCCATTCACCTCCGAGCCCGAATATATAATTGATTTTGGAATCTGACCTCAAATCGAGGTCTAAATCCCCAAATTTCTGAAATCCCTAGTTTCTACCCCAACCCTTAATTCTACCATGAACATTCTAAATATTAGGTTGATAATTCATAAAAGATAATGGGTAATTGAAAGAAAGTGGTTTAGAATCACTTACCAACACTTTGGGGAAGAAAATGACTCTTGAAAATCGCCTCTACCCATTTGGTTCTTGAAAAATGTTGAAGAAATGGCTTAAACCAGTGTTTTGGAGTCTGTTTTAAGTCACTGGACAGGCCTTCATCGCGTTCGCGAGAGGCCTGTCGTGATCGTGATGCACAGCGGCCTAAGGCCTTCGTGAGTCTTTCTACGTGTTCGCGACCCAGTGGACGCGTTCGCGTAGAAGAACATGACCCCCTCCCCCATGTCTCTTAAACTATCGCGTTCGCGAAGGGTACCACCCCCAACGCTTCACATTCGCGACCAGTCCTTCATGATCGCGAAGAAGAAAATTCCCCTGCCCCCATTTTACCTTTTGCGTTTGCAACACTACCTACGCGAACGCGAAGAAAGGCACACCAGAACAGCTGCTGCTGCAAAATCTTAGATTTTCTAAGTGCAAATCACCCCATAGCCTATCCGAAACTCACCCGATCCCTTGGGGCTCCAACCCAAGCATGCACATAATTCTAAAAACATCATACGGACCTGCTCGCACGATCAAATCGCAAAAATAACACCTAGAACTATGAATTTATTAACAAATCAAATGAAATTCTCAAGAACACTTTAAAATTTCTATTTTCTCAACTGGACGTCCGAATCACGTCAAATCAACTTTGTTTCTCACCAAAATTCACAGAAAAGTTTTAAATATCATCATGAACCTGTACCGGGCTCCAGAACCAAAATACGGACCCCATACTAACAATACAAAATATCATTCTATTCTTAAAAACAAATAATTTTCAGACTTTTAATTTTCATCAAAAATTCATAACTCAAGCTAGGGACCTCCGAACTCAATTCCGGGCATATGCCCAGGTCCCATAATTCGATATGGACCTACCGGGACCATCAAAGTATGGATCCAGGACCGTTTACCAAAAATGTTGACCGAAGTCAACTAAAATCAACTTTTAAAATAAAAATTCTTATTTTCATTAGTTTTCAACATAAAAGCTTTCCGGAAACCTGCCCGAACTGTGCACGCAAATAGAAGAGGGTAAAAAAGAGATTTTTATGGCTTAAGAGTGCAGATTCGAGTTCTAAAACATAAGAAGTCCTTTTTGGGTCATCACAGGTATGATTCGTGGCACTAGCATTGTTTGATGTAATTTGAAGTTTCGACTAAGTTCGTATGATATTTTAGTACTTGTTGGTATGATTTGACGGGTCCTGAGGGGCTTGGTGTATTTTTGAATCATTGGCTGAGAGACTAGTAAAGTTAAGAAATTTAGGAGTTTGACCATGGTCAATATCGGGTCAACACGACCTCTTTTCAGTGGTTTGAGTGCGCGAGTAGGTCTGTAGCATGTTTTATGATTGAAATTCATATATAGTTTGTGTCCGGAAGGTTCCGAATGAGTTTCAAGGTGGTTTCGGATTATTTCGAAGAAGTTTGAGTTTGCTGGTTTTTGGTGAGGTACTGTTCATTCGCAATTGCGAACCATTTATCGCAATTGCAAAAACACAATTCATTCGCAATTGTGAACCATTTATCGCAATTGTGAAAACACTGTTCACTCGTAATTGCAAATAGTTTACCGCGATTGCGAACACTGTTCATAGGAGGTATCGTTCATTCGCAAATGCGAACCTCGACAGAAACTTAAGGATTAAAAATCTTTCATTTCTTCATTTTCGATTGGGATTTTTAGAGCTCGATTTTTGGGCGATTTTGAAGATTTCTTCACGACTTCGAATGGGGTAAGTATTCCATATTCTAAAGTGATTATATTTCATGAATCTATGGTTATATTCATCATTTAATTCGGATTTAAATGGAAGAAATCAAGCTTTTTGAAAAATCTTCCAAAAACAAAAATTCAAGATTTGGATGATGATTTGTTGTTGGAATTTGATAAAATTGGTATGGTTGAACTCGTATCGGAATGGGTGATCGGATTTCGTAAAATTTATATCGGGTTCCGAGAGGCAAGCCCCGCATTGACCTTTGTTGACATTTTAGAATAAATTTTTAAGTAGGCGTTTTATTATCCAGAATTATTTTTGATGAATTTTAATGAAGTTATACAATTGATTTGGATAGATTTGAGTGATCCGGAGGTTAATTCAAGCAAGAAGACGATTTTGAATATCAGCATAACTTCAAAAAAGATAAGTATCTTGCCTAACCTTGAGCGGGAGAATTAACCCTTATGCATTGAGTCTTATGTGGAAATTATGTAATTGAAACCATGTACGTGAGATGACGAGTACGTACTTGGTTTATATTTGCAAATTATATTGGTTGAAATACATAGACGCCCTTATGCATTAAATTGAAAAATTTTTAGAACATAGTAAATCCTTTATTTGTCATGCATAAATTCTTGTTTGTTGAATTTTTTTTTATATGATAATTTAGTGTGATTGCCACTTTCATTTTTATGTGAATCCCGTATTTTTGTTTATTATGTAAGTTTAAAAGGAGGCATTACTCTATTTGCCAAAAATTTGGATTAAAGAAAGCGTTGCTCTTTTATGAATTACTTTCCAGTTCATATTGTTGCAACTGGTATTGAGTTATAAAGGCCGTAAATGATATTTGAGGCAAAGTGTTAAATTGTGAAATATTATTTTGTTGAGTTGTTCACTCCTGAATATTTTGTTAAGATTTTTGTGCACATTATGGTCGAGCCATGGGCTCCTTATTGTGCAAAATGATGTATTGTTGATTTCTGTGGCAAGTAGAAATATTTGAGCACTTGAGGTGTAATTTGTGATATGTTTTGATATTTGAGCACTTGATGTGCAATTTGTGATATGCAATATACTGCCCTTGTGCGTGGTCAAACCGAGTTTATTCAGGGCATTTTGAGGAAAATTACATCCTTAGAGCGGTGAACAGCACGTTGGTTTTGTTAATTTTCAACTCTATGAAGAGATGAAATCCTTCTGATGTCATTTCTCAAAGATAAGGCTTATTAATTTATAATTTTAATTTGATTTCTTTCATTAGCTTAAAAAATTATGCTTATTATCTGTCACGACCCAAACTAACCCCTGTCGTGATGGCGCCTATCGTGGAACTAGGCAAGCCGACTCATTTCCAAAACAAATCGATATTTTCATTTCAAAGATAATTTCAATGTTATTTAACACAAAAAACTTCGTAAGGGAGTTCCAATCAAAATAAAAGTGCAGAAGGAAAAGCCCGACATCGGGGTGTCACTAGTCATGAGAATCTACTACAATCTATCTAACAATATCAAGGCTAACTCAGCCTGAAAAATAGCTAAATATAACTAGGGGAAGATAATAGGGAGAAGAGCAGGGCTGCGATCGCCACACAGCTACCTTGCTATCCCCGGAAAAATCTGCAATCAGAACAATCAACAATCGCTACCGTGTCCAGCTACACCTGGATCTGCACACAAGGTGCAGGGAGTAACGTGAGTATGCCAACTCAGTAAGTAACAACAATAAATAAAGACTGAGCATAAGTGACGAGTAATAAAGCATATAACGTTCATATCAGGAAATCTCAGTAAAATACCACATGCTTTTAAAATAAGGATTTGAATCAAAACATCTCGTTTAAACCCAGTTCCAGTAAAAAAAAATCATTTAAAGATATTTTTCAACAGTTTTCAAATAGAGGAAAAATGCAAAGGTGAGCAAAAATGATGAAATCATAAAAAGCCCCTCGGGCAAAACATCACTCGTATACAACCCCTCGGGCAAACCTCACAGTCACTTGTGCCACTCGGGCATACCTCACAATCACGCTTGCCACTCCGGCATACCTCACAATCACTCATGCCTCCCAGTCACTCAACACTCGGCACTCGCACTCAATCGATACCTGCGCTCACTGGGGGTGTGTACAGACTCCGGAGGGGCTCCTTCACCCCAAGTGCTATATCAAACCAAATCATGGCATAAATCACTCAGGCCCTCGCCCGAGATCAAACATGCTGCGGCGTGCAGCCCGATCCCATAAATATGCAACATGCTGTGGCATGTACCCCGATCCCATAAATATGCAACATGCTTCGGCGTGCAGCCCGATCCCATAAATATCCTCACAAATCAAACCCTCGGCCTCACTCAGTCATAAACCTCTAAAGCCACTCGGACATTTCAGTAAAAACAGGGCATTCGGCCAAAAACAACATTTATATGCATCAAAAGAGAGTCATAAAATTGAGTTATGCAGTAAACAAGTATAACCATGACTGAGTATAGATTTTCAATCGAAAACAACGAGAGGATAGTAAGAAAAGGCCCCTAAGGGTCCAAAAAACACTGGCACAAGGCCCAAACATGGCATTCAGCCCAATTTACAGAAACTCTTTATAAAATATATAAGTATCATATAGTTTCAACAAAGTATGCAACTTTACAGTTGCTATGGGACGGACCAAGTCACAATCCCCAACAGTGCACGCCCACACGCCCGTCACTTAGCATGTGCGTCACTAAAAATAGTAGAATGATACAAAATTTGGGGTTTCGTACCCTCAGGACTAGATTTACAATCGTTACTTACCTTAAACCGGTCAAATCTCTACCCCGCAATTCTCTTGCCTCTGGACTCGGCCTCGAAATGCTCCGAATCTATTAACAAGCAGTACAATACCATCAATACGTGCTAATGGAATGAATTCCACAAGAAAAGCTACAAGATTAGACCAAAACCCGAAATTGGCTCAAACCCGTCCCCCGGACCCATGTCTTGAAATCCGACAAAATTTACAAAACTAGAAAGCTCATTCAGTCACGAGTCTAACCATACCAAATTCATCAAAATCCGACATCGTTGGTCCTTCAAAACCTTAAATTAATCTCTTAAAAATTCCAAGCCCTAACCCCTAATTTTCACTAATTACAATTATTGAACAACGGAAAATCACGCAACTTATCTCACTGATAGCCCTTGAATCTCCTTTCGAAAATCACTCCAAAAGCTCCAAAAGCCAACTTGAAAATTGTGGAAATGAACCAAAATTCGCGAAGTGCCTTCTATACATTCTGCCCTGATTTTCGCACCTGCGACCTATTCCACGCGCCTGCGGGACCGCACCTGCGGTCAAAAATCCTCGCACCTGCGAGAATCACTTAAACTGTCAGCCTCCGCACCTGCGCCCAGGTCTCGCACCTGCGGGCTCACAGGTGCGTCCAAATCCTTCGTGCCTGCGCTCCAGCCTTGGCCTCCCATTTTCCGCATATGCGCTTCAAATTCTCGCGCCTGCGGTAGCACACTTGCGCATTTCCTTCCGCTTCTGTGAAGCTTGCCCAGCGCCCTCTTTTTCGCATCTGCGGACTCCCCTTGCGCACCAGCGACCTCGCACCTGCGACTACTCCTTCCGTAGGTGCGGAAATAGAAGTAGCAGCAGCTTCAGCTGCATTTTCCAACTTCGACAAATCCGTTAACCACCCGGAATCACCCCGAGGTCCTCAGGACCTCAACCAAAAAAACCAACAAGTCATATATCAACATACAAACTTAGTCGAACCTTCGAATCACTCAAAACAACATTAAATTACCAAATTACACTCGGATTCAAGCCTAAGAACTTCTAAATTTTCAAATTCGGCAACCGATGCCGAAACCAACAAAACCACGTCCGAATGACCTCAAATTTTGCACACACATCACAAATGACGCTATGAACCCATTCAAACTTCCAGAATTCTATTCCAACCCAGATATCAAATTTCCACTGCCGACCAAAAATCGCCAAATTTCCAATTTCGCCAATTCAAGCCTAATTCTACCACAGGCCTCCAAATCACATTCCGGACGCACTCTTAAGTCCAAAATCACCTAACGGAGCTAACGAAACCATCAGAATTCAAATCCGAGATCGTTTACACATAGGTCAACATCCTGTTGACTTTTCCAACTTAAGGTTCTAAATAAGAGACTAAGTGTCTCATCCCACTCCGAAACCACTCCGGGCCCGAACCAACTAATCCGATATATCATAATATAGCTTAAGAGAATAAAGGAAACAGAAATGGGGGAAATGGGGCTATAACTCCCGAAACAACCGGTCGGGTCGTTACATCCTCCCCCACTTAAACATACGTTCGTCCTCGAACATGCCGAGTGTTGTTCCAAAAGCCAAGAAATGGCTGTGTAACTTTCCCATGTACATACCCGGGGGTGATCCCACATCACCCTATCCCATACAGGTCCGATAGCACAGCATAACGGAAATTCCTCAATTCAACCTAGCCCACAAGCCTTCAAATCAAATTTCCGACATTCGAAATTTCTTATAAATAAGAAGTTCGCATCTACATACCGTGTAAGTCTGAATAAGCTGTACCAAAAGCCGTAACCATAACTCAAATTCAAATACTGCATAGCTCGAATGCTCGAAGCAATGATTTCAAATCACAGTATCGACTCAAATCAACCCAGTGCTAGTAATAAACCTCATATCAGACAAAACCTCATTCTAAAACCTTCGTACATTGCCGATGATGAAAGAAACATACCGAATTCATAACCATTCATTAGACCAACAGGTCATGGAGCTCATGTTCCTTCTACAAGACTTATAGCCAATTTCAAAGCCGACTTCCAATATTATCCTCCCAATTATACCACAATCAAATCTGATAGCATCCATTCTAGGCCCAATGACCTTGTCTTATCCAACACGACCACTCTAGTAACATGACACATCAATACAATCTAAAGCCACAACCCGTGCAATCCGTGCACCAGATAGCAATATTCCAAATGTACCCAATCGTAACAATGACCCAAACAGGAGAACCGTTCCGCAAGTTCGACGACTACCACCCCGACGCAATGCTAAGAACCCATCACACATCGCAGAACCATAACACACGAATCTTACACGAGGGATCATATTTCCACATAATTCTATTGCAATACGCGACCCTATCCAAATACTGGTCCATATGAAACACCTCAAGACACCCTGCTAAAATCAATAACAATGCGCAATTCGATATCAAGTACCCAAACTGCATTACCATAACCACAGAGAAGCAAACGACACCATGCCACATAAAACCCGAAAGAACATAACCAATACGTCATCAACCAAGCAATATCCAATATTATTCTCGCTCAAATTCTGCTATAAGGCCACAATAGAACCACACCATATGTCCATATAACCAACAAATCACAACTCCTTATAGCATAGAAGAGTAACTCACAGATCATTTCAGAACACGAATAAGCTTCACATTAACCGAATGGCACATCCTTCAACAATAGCAGTATGAAGCCAATCAATCTGGCCCGGTGTAGAATACACATCCTAATTGGGCCTACCAATGGGCCCCAAATCAACTATGGTCAGCCACCAATAGATAAACAACCTCCAAAAGTCCACAATGACAGAATCATAATACCTTCTATCATCTAGCTAGCTCCGGCTACAACTTCACAGTCCACAACCATGAAACAATCTGCTCCTGAGAACTCTCAATCTCCAATTCCATAGAACACATGAATCACCATATTTGATTCCACCTCCACCGCCCGAATGCCTTACACCTCTCTCATACACAATCATCCCACGAGAAATACTTAAAAAAAATTCTTCCGTGCCACCTGGAAAAAATTTGAATATCAATAGTCGATCAACTAGGAGAGTGTCACACTACCAGTGAAGTACCCATAAATCAAAACATAGTGCCCCTTCTGAAATGTACACTCTCATCAAACTATACCAGATAGTAATATCATTTACCTAGTCATCGGAAACCGTTCATGCTACCTAAGAATTTATGTCCTTCTTTTCAAAACTGAACTTTGACCTTGTACATGTAAATTCTATTCCCGCACAACACACCACATCTATTATGCCATCATGTGACAAGCATAAGAATTCCATTATCAACTCTGAGTCACTAGCAAATTGCATACCTTATTAGTTAGAAACCTCTTTCTTGCTTCTTCCTAGGAGGAAATCATAACACACAATACGTTCCGTACATCGGTAGAAAATATCCGGTTCAAACCATGGTAGAACTCATAATGAACACTTTAAAATCCATTTGCACATAACCAAGCTATCTGAACTGAATTCCTTAACTCCACCAAGCCACATAGGTTTCCAAATTCGAGAGCATTCCACGAATCACCTGTAGATACTAGCCACATCATAAGTACCCAAAGAATCGATCATACCCATTACTGTGCTAACCCAACCTACTACCAAGCTGTCCTATTTCTCCAAGTTCTTTCTAAATTGACTTCAAATTGCTACTTTTTCCTTGTTAGAACACTACTATCCTTAACTAAAACTTACCCCACGAACTCTAGCATAGAATCATGTCGCCCTAAGGTTAATAGCCGCCGAATTCCATTTTTATGTATCCCAAAGGTTCCACAACCAAAAATACTTACTCCGAAGAGATTTTAAGTGAACCTAAAACTGTTTCCTTCACCTTCTTGATACTGAAATGCTTAATACAATGATATAAGATGCCACGAGTCTCTACACCGTTCAATGCAACTCCCAGTTTTCTAGCCATATTTATAAATCTTGAATCCATTGGAACCATTCTCGAGAGTCATCCACTCTACTCAAATCTCGAATTAACCGACCAAACGGACCGAAATGACATGTGCCCCATTAGCACACCAACACCCAAGGGAAATAAAGAGTAACCCACACTCCTACGCAACCGAGAAAATTCCCGCTCCATGTACAATACATTCTCTGTGAATAACCACTTAATTATTTTATGGTCCTCCTATAACAATAGAGTGTAATACAACTTGTGTCCAAAAATTCCTTTACCCGAGTCATTCTCGATCTCGACCACTGCAAGCCATAACTGATTCATCGGTATACCCCGAACCGAAACTAATACGACCCATAACCGTGCAATCAACTCGTCGGTAGCAGACTCCCCCACTTAGCCTTAAGCTGGAATTATATAAAATTAGAACCCGTAAGGATTTCTCCTTCTCAATTACCAAGGTATCGCACCGTTAACCTGCCAGACTTCTCGAAGTCTTTTATTAAGCCTTTCATGAATATTCTGAATCTCCAGCCAAAATCACACACGCGACCTCCTACTGGGTAGCAAGTAATATTCCTCGCAAAAGCTTCATCAACATCACGCCACTGCTAGCTGCACACAGGAGATAACCCACATGTGGAATTCCTTACCGACATCTTCCAATGACACTGCACTGAGTGCAACAACCACTAAATTCGTAAATTCTCATGAGTTCATGCTCGCCCACCATTTGTATAAGTCTGTACTTTCCCTATTGACATCAACTGTACGTCAACAATACCTTCCGAACTCAAGTCATATTGCACGTGACACAATAATCAGATCTTCACGCCTCTATTCATTTCAAACACACTCCTTTCTGCCATATTCAATTTTCCTTTGTACACTAACCATCACTCTAAATAGAGTTTGCAGGCCGATTCACATACTAACACGATTCCAAACCATTCTACAGTTTCTCAAGGCGCACGACTACCCTACTAGTGAATTCATATGCTAATCTGCCACTCTTACTTCGGTTAAATCATCTCTTTTAAGAAACTTCTCAAGCTCTACTTCTCCTACTTGACCTGTTAGTACTTCAACCATCTCGAAACACTTCCCGTCATGTCTTCCCTCATACTTTGCTACCCAACTGCTGCATGAAATCAAAATGTATCTCTGTCGCACCTGAACCAATAAAATGTTACCGACTCTAAGTCTCTTCGAAGATCATCTTTCTTGAGCCATCAACATCAAAAATACCCATTCGCAACCATAATTACTACATAATCACTTATTCTTCTTGAGTCCAAACTCATTGACAAGATATGAGAATTTAATTTGCCCCAAAATTTAACAACGGGAAAGATCCTTCAAAACATTTACACTCGAGACCGAATGTCACATCAAAACGAAAATCAAGCGCACAATGGCCTTCCTTTACATTTCAAGGAAACACTTCTCGTCACATCCAAATCATCTTAACACATCCCGCAGTTACATCATACTCATCACTAAACCATTCCACCGCTCATCGAACCACGAATTCCACTCGTAGGGGCATTACCGGACATATGAATCCAAATGTACATGTTACAACTGAAGCTGCCGAGCCAAAACTACGGTTTAAACTTGGCGTCAAGTCCTCCAGAATAGCCCATTAACAAAACACATAATACACATCTCGAACCTCGTTCATAGAATCACAAGCCGGCGATGCACAACTAGTACTGAGCGCTCATGTGCGCATATGAATACGTGAAAGGAATTCAAAGAGTTATGTTTCAAGCTGAATCAATTTTGCACGACCCAAACTAATCACTGTCGTGATGGCGCCTATCATGGAACTAGGCAAGCCGACTCATTTCCAAAACAACCCAATATTTTTATTTCAAAGATAATTTCTATGTTATTTAACACAAACTATCATAAGGGAGTTATAATCAAAATAAAAGTGCGGAAGGAAAAGCCCAACATCGGGGTGTCACTAGTCATGAGCATCTAATACAATCTGTCTAACAATATCAAGGCTAACTCAGCCTGGAAAACTAGAGGAAGATAAGAGAGTAAAGAGCAGGGTTGCGATCGCCAGACAGCTACCTTGTTATCACCGGGAAAATCTGCAATCAGAATAATCAACAACTGCTACCGTGTCCAGCTACAACTGGATCTGCACACAAGGTGCAGGGAGTAACGTGAGTACGCCAACTCAGTAAGTAACAACAATAAATAAAGACTGAGCAGTAGTGACGAGCAATAAAGCATATAACGTTAATATCAGGAAATCTCAGTAAAATACCACATGCTTTTAAAATCAGGATTTGAATCAAAACATCTCGTTTAAACACAGTTCCAGTTAAAAAATCATTTAAAGATATTTTTCAACAGTTTTCAAACAGAGAAAAAAATGCAAAGATGAGCAAAAATGATAAAATCATAAACAGCCTCTCGGGCAAACCTCACAGTCACTCGTGCCACTCGGGCATACCTCACAATCACTCTTGCTACTCGGACATACCTCACAATCACTCATGCCTCCCAGTCACTCGGCACTCGACACTCGCACTCAGTAGGTACCTGCGCTCACTGGGGGGTGTGTACAGACTCTGGAGGGGCTCCTTTAGCCCAAGAGCTATATCAAGCCAAATCATGGCATAAATCACTCAGGCCCTTGGCCGATATCAAACATGCTGCGGCGTGCAGCCCGATCCCATAAATATGTAACATGCTGCGGCGTGCAGTCCGATTCCATAAATATGCAACATGCTGCGGTGTGCTGCCCGATCACATAAATATCCTCACAAATCAGGCCCTCGGCCTCACTCAGTCATAAACCTCTCAAGCCACTCGGGCATTTCAGTAAAAACATGGCATTCGGCCCAAAACAATATTTATATGCATCAAAATAGAGTCATAAAACTGAGTTATGCAGTAAACAAGTATAACCATGACTGAGTATAGATTTTGCAATCGAAAACAATGAGAGGATAGTAAGAAAAGGCCCATAAGGGTCCAAACAACACGGGCACAAGGCCCAAACATGGCATTCAGCCCAATTTACAGAAACTCTTTCTAAAACATATAAGTATCATATAGTTTCAACAAAGTATGCAAATTTACAGTTGCTATGGGACAGACCAAGTCACAATCCCCAACAATGCACGCCCACACGTCCGTCACCTAGCATGTGCATTACTAAAAATAGTTGAATGATACATAATTCGGGGTTTCGTACCCTCAGGACTAGATTTACAATCGTTACTTACCTCAAACTGGTCAAATCTCTACCACGCAATGCTCTTGCCTCTGGACTCGACCTCCAAATGCTCTGAATCTATTCACAATTAGTACAATGCCATCAATACGTGCTAATGGAATGAATTCCACAAGAAAAGCTACAAAATTAGACAAAAATCCGAAATTGGCTCAAACCCGTCCCCCGGGCCCACGTATCAAAATTCAACAAAATTTACAAAACTAGAAAGTTCATTCACTCACGAGTCTAACCATACCAAATTTATCAAAATCAGACATCATTTGGTCCTTCAAATCCTTAAATTAATCTCCTAAAAATTCCAAGCCCTAACCCCTCATTTTCACTAATTACAATGATTGAACAACGAAAAATCACCATGTATACAAGTATTAGGGCTCAAGCAACTTAACTCACTGATAGCCCTTGAATAACCTTTCGGAAATAACTCCAAAAGCTCCAAAAGCCGACTTGAAAATGGTGGAAATGAACCAAAATTCGCGAAGTGCTTTCTATACATTCTTCCCAGATTTTCGCACCTGCGGCCTATTCCACGCGCCTACGGGACCGCACCTGCGATCAAAAATTCTCGTACCTACGAGAATCACTTAAACTCTCAGCCTCCGCACTTGTGCCCAGGTCTTGCACCTGCGGGCTCGCAGGTGCGTCCAAATCCTTCGCGCCTGCGCTCCAACCTTGGCCTTCCATTTTCCGCATCTGCACTTCAAATTCGCGCATACGGTAGCGTACCTGTGTATTTCCTTCTACTTATGAAAGCCTGCCCAGTGCCCTATTTTCCGCATATTCGGACTCCCCTTGTGCACCAGCGACCTCGCACCTGCGACTCCTTCTTCCGCGGGTGTGGAAATAGCAGTAGCAGCAACTTTAGCTGCATTTTCCAACTTCGACAAATCCATTAACCACCCGGAATCACCCCGAGGCCCTGGGGACCTCAACCAAAAATGCCAACAAGTCATATATCAACATACAAACTTAGTCGAACCTTTGAATCACTGAAAACAACATCAAATCACCAAATTATCCTCGGATTCAAGCCTAAGAACTTCTAAATTTCCAAATTCGGCAACCGATGCCGAAACCAACAAAACCACGCCCGAATGACCTCAAATTTTGCACACAGGTCACAAATGACGCTACGAACCCATTCCATCTTCCAGAATTAAATTCTGACCCAGATATAAAATTTTCCATTCCGACCAAAAATTGCCAAATTTCCAATTTTGCCAATTCAAGCCTAATTCTACCACAGACCTCCAAATCATATTCTGGATGCACTCCTAAGTCAAAAATCACCTAACGGAGCTAACGGAACCATCATAATTCAAATCCGAGATTGTTTACACATACGTCATCATCCGGTTGACTTTTCCAACTTAAAGTTCTAAATAAGAGACTAAGTGTCTCATCCCACTCCGAAACCACTCCGGGCCCGAACCAAATAACCCGGTATATAATAATATAGCTTAAGAGCATAAAGGAAATAGAAATGGGGGAAACGGGGCAATAACTCCCGAAACGACCGGCCGGGTCGTTACAGTGGCGAGACAAGGTGGGATATGTCGAGGATTGATTTGTGATGACTTGTGATGGCCTGGGGCATTGTTGTTGTTGAAATTTATTTATGATTTGGGACTACGAGGCGGTACCTCGAGAGTGCCCTTTGTTGATAGTTTTCTATGGTTGCACTTGCCTTTAGTTATGTTGTTTTTTGGTGATATGTAAATTCTTGTGTTCTTCCGTGATGTATTATTTGATTTTATTATGTGTTTTGTATTCCTTGTTGTATTGTGTTGACTTTGGCTCTTTGTACAAGATTCTGAGAATTTGTGTTTATGGTTTTTACTGATTTTTGAGATTTGAGTTGTTTGGAATAAAAGCAATTGCTATTATGTTTTAATTTAATAAATTTTACATCCAAATTAGTAGTCATCCGATGCTTCATTTTAATTGGAATGTCATTTTCTTCCCCAAAACGAGTTCAAAAATAAACTCATTTCTTTGATGATTTCTTACTTGGTTTAAAAATTATAAACTTACTTTATTGAAAATAAATTGATCCTGCGATCTTATATACATTGATATTTTGGTACGTGAGTTGTCCGGGCGGTTATGAAATAATATGGGCATGAGGTGCTGGGGAAAATATGATGATTTTATTATTAACAAGTGAGTTGTTCGTGTGGTTGTGATAGAAATATGGGCATGAGGTGCCATGGAAAATATGAAAGTAGGTTGAGACCCATAATTTTTATGATTGTGAAATGAGATGTCACATGGTGACTTTTACTTGAAAATATATTTATTTGAAAGAAGTATATTCGAAAGATATTTATTCAAAAGAAGTATATTCGAAAGCTAGTTATCTTAAAGGATAATATGTGAAGAATTTATATTTGAAGGACTTGATTAAATGGTTTTACTTGTATTCCATATTCGTCTGAGCAATAATTATGATGTTCTTGTTGCCTTGCTGTTATATCACTGATTGATTTTGTTGTTATCATTGCTAGTTTTTTTCCAGTACTATTGTATACTGCTATATTGCACAGGTTATTTGACTAGTGAGTGTCTTGACTGTACCTCGTCACTACTCCACTGAGGTTAATCTTGATACTTACTGGGTACCGACTGTGGTGTACTCATACTACACTTCTGCATATTTTTGTGTAGAGTTAGGTATTGGAGATATCAGACTCGGGCAGAGTAAGTGTGTTGATCGCAAGGATTCAAGGTAGAGCTACTTGGACGTCGCAGTCCCTTGGAGTATTTCCATTTTATTGTACTGTCAACTCTTATTCGAACAATATTATATATTCGATCTTTGAGATCATTGCATGTATTCAGTTAGAGTTTGTGACTCAGTATTACCAGTCTTGGGAAGGTGTTATAATTATTTCTGATGTTGGTTTAGACACATGTATTAAATTATATGTTTCAAAAAATTATATTAGACTTACCTAGTCTTAGAGACTAAGTGACATCACGACACCTGTGGTGGAATTTTGGGCCGTGACAAGTTGGTATCAAAGCTCTAGGTTCATAGGTTCTACAAGTCACGAACGAGTTTAGTAGAGTCTTGCAGATCAGTACGGAGACGTCTGTACTTATCTTCGAGAGGCTACAGAGCTAGTAGGAAAATCTCCAATTCTTTCATTCCTTATCGTGCAACATTTATTTAGCTTGAAACATATATCTTATGTTCTTTTGCATTCACTCGTGTAGGAAATTGCACACTCGGTATCAACTATGCGCCAACGGTTCGTGATACTACAGAGGAGTTATAAGGGAGCCTGGGTTGCTCAACCATTATTACCACGTGTCGTCCAGATCGAGGATGCGGAAGTATTAAGAGATCATTTAGTTGTGCACATGGGGGTGCAGCAGGTTCTGATATCTGGTTGATAAGTATGATCTTAAGAAGGTTTAATTAGTTTCCTAATCGTGAAAATCATGGTATGGTCACGAGGTGGATGTAGATATGAAGATAGTTGGTGGTATTAGAGACTATGTAGTTCGTATGAGATTTCTATTTAACGAAGGGTACATACTAGCAGCCAAGACACTGGAGGAAGCGAGTTTAACTATCATGAGGATGACATGTGCCAAATAAATGGCTTGAGGTGTCTTCTGACCGGTGTCATACAAGCGATAAAGGTTAGTATTGTGGATCATCATAATGTGTCCTATGGCTTCGCGCCAAGTGAGGGGAGTCCACTATCAACGATCGGATTGCAGTGTCATGTGTTATACCAGTTTTGGCCTGAGATGTATTTATGTGGTATTGAAAGGTTCTCCAAAACTTGTATATGATTAAGAGATGAGATTTGTATGGGATGATCCCGGGACTTGCGGTATTCCCATGTCCTTAATAATTCTACATTTCAGCATCAACGGGGTCATGGAAATAATTTTAGAATATTCAGAGTGCTCCAGTAAGTTCTTTTAATGCACCACCGACGCAGAGTTCCTATAGTGGTTATTCCAGTTATCTGGCATAGATTCAGTATGAGCAGCCGAACCTGCACAGGGTTTGTTATCAGTGTGGTGATACTAGGCACATCATGAGAGATTTTCCCAGACTTGGGAGAGGCAGATTTAATCAGAATACTCAGGCTATAAGATCTATTCCAATTACTACCCCACATGCAGTCAGTTAGGGGTAGAGGATATGCGGGTAGAGGGTGCCCTAGAGGGCGAGGCCAGACCCATTGATATAATTGATATGGTATGGCCGAGGCTTCTACACCAGACGGTGTCGTTACAGGTACGATCCAGATTTGTTATAAAGGAATATTTTCCTTAGTTTGATTCGGTTCTGATTATCGAGGCGAGTCCTCCTATTATGCCCCACTTATGGGTGAGCTTCGTAATTACGAAACCTATTTATGTGTTTATCCATATTGGGAGATTTGATGGTGTTAGCCCGTGTCTATTATTTTTATTTTGTACACCATTGAGGACTATAAGTCCAAAAGTGACTTTCTAATACTCTCTACAGTGAGTTTTGATGTGATTTCAGAATAATTGGTTTCAATTTTATGAATTATAAGCCCTATTGGAATGGGGGTTCATTATGTGTTGAGAAAATTGTTTACGGCATTTATGGAAAAGAAGAAAGAAAGGAAATTAAAAATTTCAGTTGGTACAATGTGCAAAATACTTGTGATTCGGAGTTGAGGATGAGATCCTCGCATTTTTATATATGATGTGAAATATTTAAACCGGGATACATGCCGCGGTGGAAGTTATATAAGGACGAGATCCTTGTGGTGAAATGTTTTATGAGTTTAAATTCTCCCTTTGTGAAATTAAATTTGTACTATAGTATAAATATGGAGTCATGCCTGTTAGGCTTATTTGATAATTCTTGTATATATTTTTGTGCATATTTAGCCATATTCGTGCTGTAAATATTGAGTTTTAGCCTATAAGGTGGGTGCCCAGGTGACGTTAAATGTGACTCATTAATTCAGGTAATTAATTATGAGGTATTCATTCCTTGCATGTTGCTATCAGTGTTACGAAAAGTTAAAATGAGATTTTGGTGATTATGAGATTAATTGAGGATGCTGGAAATTAATTATAAATAGCTATTATGACCAGAGATGTGGTTATGGACATGCGTATGATGTGTGCATAGGCACGAATTGCTACAACCGGTTGAGACTAATATCGTGTGGTGATGTCAGTAATTCAAAATTTATTTAGAGTATAAGGAATTGGCTTAAAGGCTTATAAGTGTGAATAAAAGAAATAATCTCCATTGAGATGATGTTGTCCGACCCCTGTTAAATTTACGGTGACGTAGAAGCACCCGTGAGTATGTGTGAAATAATGCACTCAGTAATCTAATGTCATCAGAATAGTTCTTGGCACGTTCGAGGACGAACGTATATTTAAGAGGGGGAGAATGTAACGATCCAACTTGTCGTTTTAAGAATTAACGCCCCGTTCAGCGACTAAAGGTCTCGAGAAGCTTCGCAATATGTATTATGACCTGCAGGTATAGTCGAGTTTGATTTTCGGAAGATTCAGAATAAAATTAAAAGAACAATTTTTATTAAGAAGCTTAAATGGAAAGAGTTTACCGGAGAGTTAACTTTTGAGAAAACGACCCCGGAATGAAGTTTTGATGATTTCAATAGCTCCGTATAATGATTTTGGAGTTAGGAGCGTGTCCGAAAAATTATTTGAAAGTCCGTAGTGGAATTTGGCTTGGAATATCGGCATAACTTCAAAAAGGTAAGTATCTTGCCTAACCTTGAGTGGGGGAATTATCCTGTAACGACCCGACCTGTCATTTTAAGAATTTACGTCCCGTTCAGTGGCTTAAGGTCTCGAACAGCTTCGCAATATGTATTATGACCCGCGGGTGTGGTCGAGTTTGATTTACTGAAGATTCAGAATTTAATTAAAAGAACAATCGTTATTTAGAAGCTTAAATGAAAAGAGTTGACCGGAGAGTTGACTTTTGAACAAACGACCTCGGAATAGAATTTTGATGATGTCAATAGCTTCGTATGATGACTTCGAACTTAGGCATATGTTCGGATTTGGATTTGGAAGTCCGTAGGACAATTCGACACATTTTTGGCGAAAGTTGGAAAATATAAGATTTAGAAAAAGTCCGACCGAAGGGTGTATTTTTGATAACGAGGTCAGATTTCGATTCCGTAAATGGGAATAGCGCCATTATGTCAATTATGACTTGTGTGCAAAATTTAAAGTCATTTCGGATTGATTGGATACGTTTCGGCGCAAAATATAGAAGTTGGAATATTTGAAAACTCAAAATTTAATTCGACGCACGATTCGTAATTTCAGTGTTGTGTGATGTAATTTGAAACCCCGAGAAGGTCCGTGTTGTGTACGAGACTTATTGGTAAATTCGGACGAGGTCCCGGGTAGGTTGGATGAGTTTCGGACGAGGTTTGGATCGAATTTGGACTAGTTGAAAATGTTGGGATTTCTGCTGTTTCTGAGCAGACCTGTTGGGATCGCACCTGCGGAAATTTGGGCGCAGGTGCGACAATGTAGAAGCGAAGGTACCATCACAGATGCGGCCTGGGCAGGACTGGGGAAAGGTCGCAGGTGCGATGAATTTTCCTCACCTGCGTGACCGCATAAGCGGAAATCTCCCGCAGGTGCAAAGGGCCTCTGGTCAGTGGAATTCCGCATAAGCGGATTTTGGTTTGCAAAAGAGGCTCCGCAGATGCGGCGATGCGTCCGCAGGTGCGAAACTGGGCAGAAACATTTAAGGACCAAAAATGGTTATTTCGCCATTTTCGATTGAGATTTTGGAGCTCGAGTTTTAGGCAAATTTAGAGGAGTTCTTCAAGACTTTGACTTGGGTAAGTGTTATATATCCTAAAGTGCTTATATTTCATGAATCTATGATTATATTCATCGTTTGATTCAGATTTTAATGGAGGAAAATCAAGATTTTTGTAAAATCATCCAAAAACGAAAATTTAAGATTTGGAGGTCGAGTTGTTATTAGAATTCGATAAAATTGGTATGGTTGAACTCGTATCGGAATGGATGTTCGGATTTCATAAAAATTATGTCGGGTTCCGAGAGGAGGGCCCCACGTTGATTTTTGTTGACTTTTTGGAATAAATTTTTAAGTCGACATATTATTATCCGGAATTCTTTTCGATGAATTTTAATGAAGTTATACAATTAATTTGGATAGATTTGAGCGCTCCGTTAGTCAATTAAAGCAAGAAGGCGATTTTGGAATATCGGCATAACTTCAAAAAGGTAAGTATCTTGCCTAACCTCGAGTGGGAGAAATACCCATTAGGCATTGAGTCTTATATGAAAATTGTGTAATTGAAAACCATGTATGCGAGGTGACGAATATGTACTTTTTTTATACGTGCAAATTACATTGGTTAAAATTCTTAGATGCCCTTATGTATTAAATTGGAAATTATTGGCACTTATTAAATCATCTATTTGTCATGCCCAGATCCTTGTTTGTTGAAATTGTTTTTACATGATGATTTGGTGTGATTGCAACTTTGATTTTTATGTGAAATATTATTTTGTTGAGTTGTTCATTTCCTGATATTTTTGTTAAGATTTTGTGCACATTATGGTCGAGCCATGTGCTCCTTATTTTGGGAAATAAGGTATTGTTGATTTTTGTGGCAAGTTGTGATATTTGAGCACTTGATGTGCAGTCTGTGATAATTTGTAATATCTGAGCACTTGATGTGCAAATTATGATATGTTGTAATATTTGAGCACTTGATGTGCAATCTATGATAAGTTGTAAAAATTGAGCATTTGATGTGCAATCTGTGCTATGTTGTAATATTTGAGCACTTGAGGTGCAATTTATGAGATGTGATATTGGTACGTTATATTGTGGGAATTATGTTCGGGTGCTTGCACGAGGTTTCTGCCGTGCTATTATTACTATTGATTTATGCACATGCGGCGTGACAAGGCGGGCTATTTATATATATGTGGGTTTGCACATGTGGCGAGACAAGGTGGGAACATTATTGTGTGCGCGTGGCGAGACAAGACGGGCATTCGCTTTACTATTGCATACATGGCGAGACAAGGTGGGCTATGTCGGGGATTGATTGTAATGGCCTGGGGGCATTGTTGATGTTGCATATTTACTTTGGGACTATGGAACGGTATTTCGGGAGATCCCCCTGCCCTGCATATTTACTTTGGGACTACAGAACGGTAATTCGGGATATCCTCCCCCCTGTCTTGCATATTTACTTTTGGGACTATGAGGCGGTACCTCGGGAGTGCCCTTTTGTTGATTTTTTTTATGGATGCACTTGCCTTTGATTATTTTGTTTTTCCGTGATATGTATATTCTTGTATTTTTTTCGTGATGTATTATTTGATTTTATTATGTGTTTTGTATTCCTTGTTGTATTGTGTTGGCTTTGGCTCTTTATACAAGACTCTGCAGATTTGTGTTTATGGTTCTTTTACTGGTTTTTGAGAATTGAGTTGTTTCGAATAAAAGAAATTTCTATTATCTTTTAATTTAATAAATTTTACATCTAAATTAGTAGTCATCGGATGCTTCATTTTAATTGAAATGTCATTTTCTTCACCAAAATGATTTCTAAAATAAATTCATTCCTTTGTTGATTTCCTACATTATTTAAAAATTTTAACCTTACTTTAGTGAAAATAAATTGATCTTGCGGATCTTATATACATTAATATTTTGACACGTTAGTTGTCTGTGTGATGGTGATAGAAATATGGGCACGAGGTATCGTGAAAAAATATGAAAGTGGGCTGAGACCCGTAATTTTTATGATGGTGAAATGAGGTGTCATATGGTGACTTTTACTTGAAAATATATTTATTGGAAAATATTATATCCTAAAGATTATTATTTGAAAAATATATAGGCGAAAAAAATTATATTTGAAGGACTTGATTAGTTGGTTGTACTTGTGTTCCTTATTCGTCTGAGCAATAATTATGATGTTCTTGTTGCATTGTTGTTATATCACTGGATGATTTTGTTGTTATCATTGCTAGTTATTTTCCAGAATTATTTTATATACTATATTGCACAGGTTATTAGACTAGTGAGTGTCTTGACTGTACCTCGCCTCTACTCCATTTAGGTTAGTCTTGATACTTACTGGGTACCGACTGTGGTGTACTCATACTACACTTCTGCATATTTTTGTGTAGAGCCAGGTATTGGAGGTATCGGACCTGGACAGAGTTAAAGTGTGATCGCAAAGATTCAAGGTAAAGCTGCTTGGTCATCGCAGTCCCTTAGATTCTGTTCATTTCATTGTACTGTAAATTTTTAATCAAATGGTATTGTATATTTGGTCCTCGTGATCATTCCATGTATTCAGCTATAGTTCGTGACTCAGTACTACCAGTCTTGGGAGGTTGTATATTCTTATTTGTTCCACTGTTAGTTTTGATTACTTTTTTTTTAAATGGCTTCAAAAATGTAATTGAAATCGGCTTACCTAGTATTAGACACTAGGTTCCATCACGACGCATGTGGTGAGTTTTTGGGTCGTGACAAGTTGGTATCAGAGCTCTAGGTTCATAGGTTCTACGAGTCACGAACGAGTTTAATAGAGTCTTGCGGATCTGTACGGAGACGTCTGTACTTATCTTCGAGATGCTACAGAGCAAATAGGAAAATGTTTTTTACTTCTTTCATTCCTCATCGTGCGACATTTATTTAGCTTGAAGCATATATCTTATGTTCTTTTGCATCCACTCGTGTATGAAATTGTGCACTCGGTATCAACTATGCGCCAACGGTTCGTGATACTATAGAGGGGTTATAAGAGAGCCAAGGTTGCTCAACCATTTTTTTACAACGTGTTGTCCAGATAAGTTGTGCACATTGGGGTGCAACAGGTTCTGACATCTGGTTGGTAAGTATGATATTAAGAAGGTTTAATTAATTGCCTAATCATCATAATTGTGGTAGGGTCACGAGGTGGATGTAGATCTGAAATAGATGGTGGTATTAAAGACTATGAAGTTCGTATGTGATTTCTATTTAGTGAAGGGTACGTACACAACTAAGGCACTAGAGGAAGCGAGTTTAACTGTCACGAGGATGACATGCGCCAAATAAATGGTTTGAGATGTTTTATGACCAGAGTCGTATCAACGATCAGATTGTGGGGTCATGTGTTATATCAGTTTCGGCCTGAGATGTATTTATGTGGTATTGAAAGGTTTTCCGAAATTTGTATATGATTAAGAGCTGTGATTGGTATGGGATGATGCTGGGGCTTGCGGTATTCCCGCTTCCTTAATAATTCTACATTTCAGTACCAACGAGGTCACAAAAACAATTTCAGAATACTCGGGGTGCTACTGTAAGTTCTTTTAATGCACCACCAGCACGGGATTTCTATAATGGTTATTCCAGTTATTCGGCAGAGACTCAGTATGAGCAGCCGAACCCGCAGAGGGGTTGTTATGAGTATGGTGATGCTAGGCATGTCATGAGAGATTGTCCCAGACTTGGGAGGGGTGAATTTCACCAGAGCACTCAAGCTACAAGCTTTATTCCAGTTAATACTCCACGTGCACAGTCAGCTAGAGGTGGAGGATAGGCGGGTAATGGGCACCTAAGAGGTGGAGACCCGACCCATTGATATAATCGTTATGATTTGGCCGGGGCCAATAAACCAGATGGTGTCATTACAAGTATGATCCTAATTTTTTTTTATAAAAAGATATTTTCCCTTAATTGGATTCGGCTCTGAATATTGAGGTGAGTCCTCTTATTATGCTCCACTTATTGGTGAGCTTCGTAAATATGTGACCCACTTATATGTTTATCCCTATTGGGAGATTTGAAGATGTGAGCCCGTGTCTGTCATTTATTTTTGTACACCATTGAGGGTTATAAGTCCAAAAGTAATTTTTATTATTCATTACAGCGGGTTTAATGTGTTTCAGAATAATTGATTCCAATTTGTATGAATTATACGCCTTACCGGTATGAAGGTTTATTATATGTTGTGAAAATTGTTTATGAAATATATTGAAAAGAAGAAAGAAAGGAAATTAAAATCTCAGTTGGCACAATATGCAAAATACTTGTTATTCGGAGTTGAGGACGAGATCCTCGCATTTTATATATGATGTAAAATATTTAAACCGGGAAACAAGCCGCGGTAGAAGTTATATAAGGACGAGGTCCTTGTGGTGAAATATTTATGAATTTAAAATTCTCCTTGTGTGAAGTTTAAATTGTACTATAGTACTAATAGAGAGCCATGCATGATAGGCTTATATGATACTTCTTTTATGTGTTTCTGTGCCATAATTGTGCTGTAATTATTGAATTTTAGCCTTCGAGGTGAGTGCCCAGGTGGCGTTAAATGTGACTCATTAATCCGAGTAAGTAATCATGAGGTCTTCATGCCTCACATTCTGTTGTCAGTGTTGCAAAAAATTTGAAATGAAGTGGTGGTTAATATGAGGTTAATTGACGATGTTGTAATCGATTATGAACAATTGTTAAGACCAGAGATGTGATGATGGGCATACATATGATGTACTTCATGTCCTGATATCATTACGATAATGCAGTGCTTGTAATGCTGAGATTAGTATTATTGATATATACATTGTGGTATTTTATTGGGTTGTGGATGTGTTGTTAGGAGTTATTTTGGTGTTTCTCTGGAAGGTGGATAGGCCCAATTATAGGGGAGACTCTGCCAAATATTATGAAAAAATTGGGAGTTAGTAAAAATTTGGGGGATTGAGACGTGCAAAAGAAGAGATAAATTATGTTATGTTTTTTAAGGCGAATGATCCAAAGAGGGGAAAAATGTACCACCCCATAAACATTTTGAAGTACTTCAACACTATCAAGAAAGTTGATGTGTGCGTAGGCACGATTTGATACAGCCGGTTGAGACTAAGACCGTGTCTTGATGCAGGGAATTTGAAATTTAATTGAAGTATAAGGAATTGGCTTAAAGGCATATAAGTGTGAATAAAAGAAATAATCTCAAATGAGATGGTGTTGTCAGTCTTATCTCAAATGTGGTAGCGTGAAATCAACCGTGAATATATGCGTAAAAGTAAATAAATAATAAAAATAAAAAATCATCAATTTGGTAACCCCAGAATAATTCTTAGAACGTTCGAGGACGAACGTTTGTTTAAGAGATGGAGAATGTAACGACCCGACTTGTCGCTTTAAGAATTTACGTCCCGTTCAGTGGTTTAAGGTCTCAAACAGTTTCGCAATATGTATTATGACCTGTGGGTGTGGTCGAGTTTGATTTACTGAACATTCGAAATTTAATTAAAAGAACAATCGTTATTTAGAAGCTTAAATGGAAAGAGTTGACCGGAGAGTTGACTTTTGAACAAACGACCTCGGAATAGAATTTTGATGATGTTAATAGCTTCGTATGATGACTTCGAACTTAGGCATATGTTCGGATTTGGATTTGGAAGTCCGTAGGACAATTTGACACATTTTTGGCGAAAGTTGAAAAATATAAGATTTTGAAAAAGTCCGACCGAAAAGTGAATTTTTGATAACGAGGTCGGATTTTGATTCCGGAAATGGGAATAGCTCCATTACGTCAATTATTACTTGTTCGCTCCCGGACATGTTTGTTAAGATTTTTGTGCACATTATGGTCGAGCCATGAGCTTCTTATTGTGGAAGATGATGTATTGTTGATTTCTGTGGCAAGTTAAAATATTTGAGCACTTGAGGTGCAATTTGCAATATGTTTTGATATTTGAGCACTCGATGTGCAATTTGTGATATGTTGTAATATTTGAGCACTTAAGGTACAATTTATGAGATGTTGTGATATTTGCACATGATACTGTTTGGGAGGATTGTTCGAGTGTTTGCACGAGGTTTCTACCGTGCTATTGTTACTGTTGATATATGCACATGCAGCGTGACAAGGCGGGCTATATATGTTGGTTTGCGCATGTAGCAAGACAAGATGGGAACATTATTATGCGCGTGCGGCGAGACAAGATGGGCTATATCGGGAATTGATTTGTGATGACTTGTGATGGCATGAGGCATTGTTGTTGTTGAAATTTATTTATGATTTGGAACTACAAGGCGGTACCTCGGGAGTGCCCTTTGTTGATAGTTTTATATGGTTGCACTTGCCTTTGGTTATGTTATTTTTCGGTGATATGTAAATTCTTGTATTCTTCCGTGATGTATTATTTGAGTTTATTATGTGTTTTGTATTCCTTGTTGTATTGTGTTGGCTTTGGCTCTTTGTACAATACTCTGAGGATTTGTGTTTATGGTTTTTACTGATTTTCGAGATTTGAGTTGTTTCGAATAAAATAAATTGCTAATATGTTTTAATTTAATAAATTTTACATCCAAATTAGTAGTCATCAGATGCTTCACTTAATTGGAATGTCATTTCTTCACCCAAACGAGTTCAAAAATAAACTCATTTCTTTGATGATTTCTTACTTGGTTTAAAAATTATAAACTTACTTTATTGAAAATAAATTGATCCTGCGGATCTTATATACATTGATATTTTAGTACGTGAGTTGTCCGTGCAGTTATGAAAAAATATGGGCATGAGGTGCTGGAGAAAATATGATGATTTTATTATTGACACGTGAGTTGTCCATGTGGTTGTGATAGAAATATGGGCACGAGGTGCCATAAAAAATATGAAAGTGGGCTGAGACCCGTAATTTTTATGATTGTGAAATAAGGTGTCACATGGTGACTTTTACTTGAAAATATATTTATTTGAAAGAAGTATATTCGAAAGATATTTATTCAAAAGAAGTATATTCGAAAGGTATTTATCTTAAAGGATAATATGTGAAGAATTTATATTTGAAGGACTTGATTAATTGATTGTACTTGTGTTCCTTATTCGCTTGAGCAATAATTATAATGTTCTTGTTGCCTTGGTATTATATCACTGGTCGATTTTGTTGTTATCATTGCTAGTTATTTTCCAGTACTATTGTATACTACTATATTACATAGATTATTTGACTAGTGAGTGTCTTGACTGTACCTCGTCACTACTCCACCGAGGTTAGTCTTGAATTTTGGGTCGTGACACAAAATATATATACAATTGTCACATAATATAAACATGGCTATACATTTTTATTTTCATAGCAAATGAAGAAAATCTTTTGCAACAATTTTGTGCTTTGTGGCAAAAAAGTACGAAATTTTAGCTATGTATTTTTAATTTGTAGCTAAACATATATATCTATAATTGCTATGTATCACGAACATGGCTACATATTTTTACTTTTCCTAGCAAATAAAGAAACTCTTTTTCTATAATAAGATATATTTCATGGCTAAAAGTATAAATTTTTAGCTACAATAAGAAAATATTTGTGGCAAATATTTCAATTCATTGCTATGAATTATTTATCTGTAGCTGAATACGAGTACTATTTCTATGAAACTAAGCTATAGAAATAGCCAAAAATTTAAAGTTACGTGGCAAACAAATTAAATCTTTTGCTACAATACAACACTTTGAAGCTACAAAATAAAAATAGCTATACATTTTATTTGTCGTGGCAAAACAATAAAATTATTGCTATAGTCATCTTTCCGTGGCAAGAATAGAACTAAATTTCCATAGTAATAAGTATTAGTCCTTAGCCATGGGTCATATAAAGTTTGTAGCTAACTTTTAATTACGTCACTTTTTGCTACGAATGCTACGAAAAAATAATTTGTGGCTAAAGTGTTTAGCTACGGAAATATTTATATTTAGCTACAATATATTTTATAGCTATATATGTATAATATTGTAGTGACATTTGTCTTACCGTCGAATCTTTAAAAACCGACTAAATTGATCGAACCAACTCATATTATACCGATTATTAATTCTTTTGATAGAATTGTAGGTGTGTATAAAAATCTATAACTATATCAAATAATTAGGAAGGTTTTTAATTTTATAAAAATAAACCAAAAAGTGTTCGAACCATACCGAATAAATTTATATATGAAAATATATTTTATATATTAAGTTTAAAAATAACAAAGCATCAAATTATTTTCCTTGGGCCTTGGGACTATAAAAGCGGTCACAAGCCAACAGACACTTAATTAATACCTAAAGTCCCAACTCCCGAACTTATTCTACTACTCCAATTGAAACCAAATTAGTTCTAGAAAATTGAGAAGCAAGCCACAATGTATTAGATATCCTTGCTCTCGTATGATTTAGATTTCTCTTGTTGAATATTTAATCTACTAATCCTATTCTTGAGTCCCAACTTGATTAATATTTATTCACTCATGTAATTTATGTCGCTCTTATCTTTGCTTAATTTGTTTTACGCTGCTGCAAAAATAGTACGATGGATTTAGATCTATTATGGTCATCTTTCATATTTTCTTGATTTATCACCTTTTAAAGAGTTAAAATGTCTAAAGAGTTTTGCCAAAATCCTATATAAGTACGCATCTAGTTGCGTTCTAACTTCTGTTTGCGACTTTTAAATGACGTTCTTAAGAAAAAATACTGAAAATTAATCGAACTGTACCGATACCGAAAGAAAACCGAGATGATTGTGACGGTTTTAAAAAGTCTAATCTTGGTTATAAAATATAAAGTAATCGAAAAATTAATATGGTACAAAATTTATAAAATAAAAGGCCGAACTGAACCATTGACACCCCTAGTTTTAGCCAGACCAGCTAAATTTGGCTCCCACACATACAACTATTATATGCTTGGTCGAAGAAACTGGATCAGAGGAAGAGGGAATTCAAGAGGAAGCTATAAATCTTCTTCTCATATTGCTTTTTGTAACAAGAAGTGAAAAAAAGTAGATATACCTCGTTCATTATATTTATCTCAAATGGTTCGAAAATGCTAAAATTGGAGGGAGTGAGAAGTGAGGAGCCCCGAATACCACATACCTAAAAAATCAAATGAAGAAAAAAGAATACTTAAAAGAAAAACCAAACAAGGTAAATGACTGTTATCTTTTTCGTAGCTATATTTTCATACTTCTTCCACGGATTGAAAATCTAAGAGCATCTGAATCCCATTTCACATTTATCTTAACATCTAAAATCAACGTGTAAAGGTAGTTGGAATTGATGGTTTCATTATGAGAAAGGTGTTGCGATAACATGCTTTATCGACCCACCATTTAATGACTTGGACAACGGTAGAGTTAAACCTTGTCTTCCCAATGTTTCCCAATACTGGGAGTTGGAGGTCACAACCTTTTGTTAAGGATATGGTAACTTTTCTTTTTGCCAGTGCTTTTATCCATTTTGTCGAATGATTCATTCATTGTGGGAAAACATTAACCTCAAAAAGACGAATATTACATGTTCTCATAGCAATAGATTAAACAAGTTGAACTTAACGAGTGAAATTCGTTGAGAAGCATGTTCGCACCATTTCTACAATGGTACAAAACATGAAATAAAGAACCCTTCTATCCTTGCATTATGGTTGCCCGAGGATAGCTACCATAGTGGATTTGACATAAAATTGACTTACATTATATGTATATAAAATTTTAAAAAATTTATTAAAACTATATATACTACAAATATTAGAAGGCGTAAAAACTGTTCTCAAATTTTAGATCCGCCTTAACCCAAAGTACCCAACGAAGTCTTGACAACAGGTTTACAAGTGCAATTTAACAATTCATACGTAGTATCACCATTCTACTACTGCACTGCTGGAACAACGGAAACAATTACTTTTAGCCTGCGATCGAAAATATTTATAATTGATAACTAAAAAAGTGTATAAAATTTATATTTTTTTTTGCTTACAACATACCTAAATGTGTATATATACAAAAAATATATATATTTTTCAACTATTGCAAGTATATCTACATTCATTAATGCACTGTACTTTAAAAGCAAATATTTTAGAAAAAGACAAGTTTGACGTGTGTGATGTGTGTCCAACTTTGAGGATCAGTTCTTTGTGGAGGATTCAGTACACAGTTGCTAAAATATTTTGAATTAAATGTGCTTCAGGAGAAGTTATGATGGTCTAGAAATATAAGAGGTGCATTAGAAAGAAAACAAGTATTTTTGCATTCATAGATGGTGATTGAATTAGAAAACCCTTTGGTTTCCTTTTCTTAATTTTGTTCTCTTTTGTTTTTACTCTTGTTTAAGTGTATAGAATTTTCATTATAAATTGGCTACATGATCAGCGAGCATTCATTTAACTGATCTAGCACGTAATTCTTGTTGTTTAAATATGATTTTAAATATCAAGGTCAAATTGTGATTTTCGCGACGCACCATAATTTTAGTAGGCGGAATTAGTTAGTGGCGTCAAATTTAATCTATCAAATTATAATTTGCTCAATCCGTCCAGACTCAAAGTTTAACACCCAGAAAAACAATGCAATGTTGGCAACAAAGCCATAGATGCAATTTACAATAACAATATTAACGACCCAGTAAAATCTCATAAAGTAGGTATGTGGAGAATAATGTATACGCAGACCTTAACCCTACCCCGATGGGACAGAGAGACTATTTCTGATACACGCTTATAACAAATGCAATATAGTTGTATCGATTTAAGATTCTACTATGTTGACAACAAATGTTGTGGGCACGAAACTACCATTTTGCTGCATCAGTCTCTATTAATTGAATGTACTGCACAGTGAAAGCGAAACTTTAGGAAAACTACAAATATGAAATATGAATGTCATCCAATTTAAGCACCACTTGTTCATTGATGCCCCTACCTATACGAAAACTTATGATGGTCTATCTAGAAAAACACAGTAGGGTTAGTAGAAAGCAACATGATGTTTGATCCAATGGCGGACCAACACTCAGGCATTTTTGTATTGGAAATTAGCATTAACATATAAAAAATTGACTGAGCACCCAATCTCGGAAATTAGCAATACTAAATTGTGCGTACACGACTTAAAAATTCTGAATACGCTATTGAATTTGATCGAGTATACGAATGGTGACATGCACTATATTTTCCAAGCTAGTTACACTACATTTCAACTTTTCACTTCCAAAGTATTAGCTAGCGTTTGGCCATAGATTCCCAAATTTATTCTGAAAATTTTGATTTGGTTGAAGTTTGATTTGAAGATGAAAATGTGTTTGGACATCTGTTTTGGGTGAAGTTTGGTTTGAAAAAACATGAAACATGACTTATACCCACAAGTTCTAAAAACTATCACAAATACCCAACAATATTATTATCAATAACATTCATTATATTATCGCAAATCATAGTCCTGAACATAAATAAATTTGATGCAAAATTATCATTTTTATAATGAACTAAATGATACATTATCAGATGACCTAGAAGACGAAGCAACATCGTTACAAAATAATAAATTGTGGGTTCTTTTATAAAATACAAAAGTTTGGGGCAATTTTTAAAAAATATAATAGTGATATTTTGGCCCAAAATCAGCTATTGAGTTGGTTTTGGATTTTGGGATTTGGCATTTGGGATTTGGCCAAAATGTAGGCAAAATCTATGGCCAAACATGTGTTTGCAAAATAAAATCCAAGTTTATTTTGGTAAAATCTATGGTCAAACGGATCCTTAGTATTAGGTGGTTACCTAGATCTTGACAATTTAAAGAATATCCACCATTGCATTTCCTAATTATCCGTAACTTCTAAGTAGAATATTTACCCAATTCTAATCTCCTCCTTATTATCTGTAACTTTACCCAAATAAATTTAATTAAAAATATAATTTTTTTTTGACAAATAAACTTTTCTATTATCAAAATTGAGAATATTTACTGCTCAAAGAGAACAAAATTGGCTGGACAACTCCAGCATCCTCTATACAACCTCACCTACAAACTTATGTAATTGTTTATACATTTGACTGCACTTTTGATATTTTTGTTGAGATGAGTTTTCAAGTTTGAACAAGTGGATTTTACCACTCTTCATGTAAAATTTTATTTTTCCTCACAAAATTATAACTTCTATTCAAGTGAAATGCATTGTTTAAATACAATTTTAAATTTTTAAATACCTTATTTAACTTAACTCCAAAAGCTACTTTTAAAAAAAAAAATCTTTTAATGTCCAAATGCCTACTAAGATTAAGCAAATGGAAAAGGATTCAATGGAAATTAGGAATAAAGCTTTACTTCTCCTACCAATAAATAACATAACGTGTTAAATCCATCAAAACTTCGAAAATGACTGCACCAGTCAAGTTGATTCACGCACATTTGAAATAGATCACAAACAGACAAAATTTTCCTAATTACTTCGATGATTTCAAATCTACTCTGATTTATACTGTCACCTACGTACCATCACTTTTCTAATAATGTCGTATCCTTTAACTATCAACATAACAATAAAATAAGCAAGGCAGATTAAAATTAAGAAAGAGGGGATAGAAAGATATGATTATGATGAAAGACAATGAAGATGACTAAATTAAAGCATATACTTCTATCTTGGATATCTTCACTTGATTTTCTTATTGTCTTCTTATCCTTTTTCTTTTATTGCCAATTCCATGGAAGATAAATTTTCCTTTTATGAGATACAATATTGAAACAAAATATAAGTTGCATCGAAGTTCCAAAATTTAACCTAAGTAGATAAGACGTTCCTTTTTATTTCAAGATATCTTGTTGTTTTTGTTAAGACGTCTCTATTAGGGCAGGCGTACAAAGAAATGGCCAAAATATATCCCTATGTTTTAGCGTTGAAACATGATTAATTTTTTTTTTTTAAAAACTTTACCGAGTAAATAAGGGTTTAAGTACTACGTATTAACAGTATAAAAAAAATTAACAAAATGTCACAACCCAAAATCCAACTAGTCGTGATGGAACCTAACCAAACCCGCTAGGTAACCAATTAACAACTATCGAATTCAAATCCAGCTCCCGTCGAACACAGCAACATCAGCATCCAACATCTGCACGCAAGGTGTAGAAGTGTAGTATGAGTACAATCGACCCCATGTACTCAATAAGTAACAAACCTAACCTTAGATTGAAAGTAGTGATGAGCTGGAATAGAGGTCGGAGTCCAACACCAATAGCCAATAATAGTTCATAACAACATAATAATAATGGTACAAGAAACATACTCAGATATAAGATGCTAATCTCGTTCACAGTTCCGGAAAAATAGGCATGCTTTTCAAGTATATCAATGAAAATCCATTTCTTTTACCGAAATCACCAAAATATGAGTAGGTTTGTAAAACTGTAATTTTTTTCTAAAACTTTTCAACAATAAATAAGATGTTTTATTTTTCAGATGGCATGAGAAAAGTACATCTCTATGCATACATGCCATTATGCTGGTGAAACCATGAATGTCAACAAAACCGGGTAGCAGAAAGAAATGCATCTCAATGCATGTATCTCAAGTACGCATGTCAAATGCAATGTATCTCAGTGATGAACTCATGTACACAATCTCACTGTCTCACACTTTCCACTCATCATGCTCAGTCACTTAGTACTGTATATGCCCAATCCAGCCCAGGAAAGATCCATCGCATATATATATATATATATATATATATATATATATATATATATATATATATATATATATATATATATATATATCAATTGACAGTCAGTCACTCAATACTGTATAATGCCAATCCAGCCCTCTCACAAGATCCATCCCCAAATATAAATGATTCGGGCAAGATACATCCCTCAATATAAATCAACTGCGCTCACTGGGGTGTGTACAGACTCCGGAGGGGCTCCTTCAGCCCAAGCGCTATAATAAGCAAGATCCATACATAAATCAATAAAGCATGCTGCGGCGTACAACCCGATCCAATAAATATCACTCACAATCAGGCCCTCGGCCTCACTCAGTCATCAAACTCTCCAGTCCTTCGGGCTCACAATGCTATGAAACTAGCCCAAAAATGATGATATGATGTATCAATAAATAGCAACAGAGATTGAGATATGATATGCAATGAATAAATATGACTGAGTAGGAAACTTCAATTTAAACATATAATTCAACAACACAAATGACCTCAGTGGGTCCCAATAATACCAACATATGCCTAAGCATGATTTGTAGCATGGATTACAACTAGGTATTCTAACACATAGAGTACAGTGAAAATATCTAGAGAAGATAGCTACACAGTTCTATGGAATCGACTAAATCACAATTCACACAGTGTATACCCACAATCCCGTCACCTAGCATGTGCGTCACCTCAACATCAATCACATAACATGAAATTCGGGGTTTCATACCCTCAGTACCAAGTTTAAAATTTTACCTCGAACAAGCCAAATCTAATACCGAGCAAGCCAAACGATGTTCCAAAATGCCATCCCGCGCGTACCGACCTCCGAACGACTCGAAACTAGCCAAAAGCAACTCAAATACATCAAATAATGCCAAAGGGAATAAACCCAATCGATAAAGGTTGAATCTTTAATCAAAATCCCGAAATCGACCAAAAAGCCAAACCCCGAACCGCGTCTCGGAACCAGATGAAACTTACAAAACCCAACAACCCATTCAATTACGAGTCCAACCATACTAGTTTCACCCAAATCTGACTCCGAATCAATATTCAAAACTCAAATATTCACTCTATGAAACTTTGGACAAAACCCTTCAATTTTCTCTTTAATATTCACAATCAAATTACCAAAAATGAAAATAGATTTACGAAATATAACTAAAACTGAGTAGAGAACACTTACCCCAATTTATATGGTGAAAATCGCCTCAAACATTTCCCATATCCGAGCTCCCCAACTCAAAATATGACCAAATGAAAACCCTCGATATTAAATATTTTTTGTCTAGCTGTTCTGCCCTGTTTCGTGTGCCAAATGATCCCAAAACTCACTTTTAATGCCTCCAATGGATTTCTTGTGAAACTTCAGTCAAGTTAGGTTTGTGAATCACCCAATTTGGCCTTACAATGAGGGAGATATGATATTTTTAAGTTTTAAATGAAGTCGGAAATTTTAAGGGATAAGAAATGATATTTTCGTAATTATTTTACACTAGAAAATCAGCAACGAAAGAATTTTTATTTTAGCACCAAAAACTCATTTGGAACCTTCCAGACACAAACCATATATGCGTTTTAATCATAAAACACTCTAAGAACATGTTCGCACACTCAAAATACCAAAAAGAGGTCATCTTGACCCGATATTGACCATGGTCAAATTTTAAATCCTTAACCTAACTAGTTTCTCAACAAATGATCCAAAACACACCCGAGCCCCTCGGGACCCCATCAATCATACCAGCAAATCTTAAAATACAATACGAACTTATTCGAAGCTTCAAATCACATCAAACAACATAATAACTATGAATCGTACCTTAAATCAAACTTAATAAACTTTTGAACTTTCAACTTCCAAAACTCGTGCCGAACCATATCAAATCAACTCGGAATGACCTCAAAATTTGCAAACAAGTTTCAAATGACATAACGAAACTATTCCAACTACCGGAACCAAAATACGAACCCGATTTCACCAAAGTCAACTTTCGGTTAAACTTATGAACATTCCAAAACTCCAAATTGCCAACTTTCACCAATTAATGCTAGAACTTTCAAGAAACATCCAAATGCAAATCCGGGCATACGCCCAAGTCCAAAATTATCATACGGACCTAACAAAACCATTAAAACTCTGATCCGGAGTCAAATATACAAAAGTCAAACTTTGTCAACTCTTCCAACGTAAAGCTTCAATCTTGAAGTTCATTCTTCCGAATCGATTCCGAACAACCCGAAAACCAAAACCGACGATTCACACAAGTTATAATACATAATGCAGAGATGCTCGTGCCCTCAAACTACTGAGCGAAGTGAAAATGCTCAAAACGACCGGTTGGGTCGTTACATTCTCCCTCACTTAAATATACGTTCGTCCTCGAACGTGCCAAGAGTCATTCTAAGGCCATTAAAATGCCGTGTAACCTTATCATGCACATACCTTGGGGTGATCCCATATCACCCTAATCCATATAAGACTAACAACACAACATAACCGAAGATCATTACTCCAACCTTAGACCGTAAGCCTTAGAATCCAATTTCCACATCCAGAATTCCTTACAATACCCGAATCACGCACCTACACACTATATAAGTCTGAACAAGCTGTATCGAGCCATAACCATAACCCAAGATGTAATCACATTATGTACCACATAACTCAAATGCTTACATCAATAACTTTTGACCACAACATCTGCTCAAAACACACCCAATATCGGTAATGAACCTCATATCAAACAAAATCTCGTTCTAAAACCTCCGTGCATTTCCAATGATGAAAGAAACACGCAGAAACTAATAACCACTCATCAGACCAACAAGTCATGGAGCCCTCTCTTATCCAATCAGAACTAAAGTCAAATCCTAAGCCGACTCCCGATATTATTCCTCCAAACACACTGTAGTCAAATTCGATAGCACCCATTCTAGGTCCGTCGACCTCATCTTATCAATAACAGCCGCCCGACTGACATTCCACACCAATACAACCGTAAGTCACAAACCGTGCAATCTGTGCACCAATACGCAACAATTCAAGTGTACTCAAACATAGAAAATGACTCAAATGAGAGAACCGTCCTGCAAGCTCAACAAGTACCACCACAATGCAATGCTAAGAACCCATCACACACCGTAGAACCGAAACACACGAATCAATCACAAAGGATCATATCCCGACATACCCTAGCTGCAATGCGTGACTCCATCAAAATACTGGTCCATATGAAATACCTCCAGCCAAAATGCTCAAAATCAATGACCATGCACAATTCGACATCCAGTACCCAAGGTGCATGGCCATAACCACAGAGGAACCAATAACACAATACCACAGACCGGAAAGAACATCACCGAAAGAGTAACAAGTCATTCAATATCCTAATACCCATCTCGTTCAAATTCCGCTATAAGGCCCAAATAGAACCGCACCATGTGTGCATATAACCAATGGAACACAACCCCTCGTAGCATAGAAGAGTAACTCATAGAACATATCAGAACACAAACAAGCTCAACTCTAACCGACTGACTCACCCCTCAACACTAACCATACTGAGTCAACATATCCGACTTGATGTAGGATACACATCCTCATTAGGCCTACCAATGGGCCACGAATCAACTCTGGTCATCCACAAATAGATAAATAACCCTCCAAAGTCCATAACATGTACCACGATCTAGCTAACTTTGGCCACATCTTCACAGTCCATAACCACGAAATAATCTGCTTCTGAGAACTCTCGGTCTCCAAATCCGTAGAACACACGAGTCACCATATCTGATCCCAACTCCACCACCCGAATGACTAACACATCTCTTATACATAATCATTCCCCCGAGAAATACTTCTATAATTCTTCCATGCCACATAGCAAAATCTGAACATCAGCAGTATCAGTCAAGCGAGTACCGCAATACCCATGAATCATCCGTATGTCAAAACTCAATGCGCCTTCTGAATATACACTCTCCTCAGGCAATACCAAGTAGTAATAGCATTCATCTAGGTATCTGAAACCGTCCATGTTGTCTAAGAATTCACGACCTTCCTTTCAAAACTGAACCATGACCTTGCACATGCAAATCTCAATCCTACATAACACACCGCATCTATCATGCCATTATATGAAAAGTCCAAGAATCTCATAATCAATCTCTGAGTCATCAGTAGAACATATACCCGATCATCCAGAAACCTTCTGTTTGATCCCATCCAGGAGAAAATCACACTACGCAATATGTTCCTCACACCGGTAGGAAATATCCATCTTAAACTGTGGTAGAAACAATCGAGAACTCTTCGAAACCCATTAACACTAACCAAGCCGTCAGAACTGAACTTCTCTAACTCAACCAAGCCACGCAGGTCGCCCAACTCTATAGTATTGCCACCAATCACATGTAGAGACGCACCACATCATAAGAACCAAAAGTACCGAGCATACCATTACCATACTGATAGAACCTACTACCAAATTGTCCTCTTTCCTCTGAGTTTCTTCTGAATTACCTTCGAGTTAATACTCCTCTTTGTTAGAACACCACGATCTTTAACCAAAACTCACCCCACGAATCCTAGCATAGAACCACACCGCCCTAAGGCTCATAAATCACTGAATTCCCTCTTAAATACCCCAAAAGTACCACAACCGAGATACCCATTCTGAAGAGACCTTCTATAAGTCTAAAGTCGTTTCCTTCACCCTCCTGATACCGAAATGTAAGATCCATAATGACATAGAAATACCGCGAGTCTCGACACCATCCAATGTATATCTCAGATCCTAGTCATATACCAATCCAGAAAAACTCACAATTGCTATGCATAAATCTTGAATCCATTAGAACTTTCTCGAGAGTCATCCATTCTGCCCAAATCTCAATTGCCTGCCCAAACCGGCCGAACGACCTATGCCCCATTACCACGATGACACCCAAAGAAGTAACCTCACCTTAACGCAACCAAGAAAATTCCTACTCCATGCGCACTATATCCATCACGAATAACAACTCATTCCATGATTTCCATATACCCATAAAATGTAATATACCCCGTATCCAGAAATTCCCTTACTCGAGTTATCCTCCATCTCAACCTTTGCAAGTCATAACTGATTTACAAGTATGCCTCAAACCAAAACCAGTACACACATAACCATGTAATCAAATCATTGATATCAGACTCCCCCACTTGGCTCAAAGCCATAGAACAAAACAATCGATAACTCACAATACCCATACTCTATTGCTACTATAATTACGCACTGAAATTTAACTAAATCCTTCATAAGATCATGTAACACAAACCATATAATACCTCAAATCGTCTGATAAGCTTGCATTCATCCTCGTGGTGGTCAGTTCAACTTCCTCGAGCGATCCAAACCACATCGCAACACACATAACCCACTAGTAGCAAGAAACTCTCCACACAACCATCATAAGGGTCACACCCCCGTAGATTACCCCACAGGTCATAACCCGTTTACTTAGCCTCAAATTAACATATCTCTATACCCTTTCACAGCAACAACTACTATGCAATCACTTAATCTTCCCCAGTCTGAACCCACCGACAAGCCCATGAGAATCTAATTTGTTCCACAGTTAAGCAACATGAAAGATCCTTCAATACACTCATGGCTCAAGACTATACGTCACATCAAGACAGAAATCAAACACCCAATGGTCCCTTTACATCTCAAGCAAACTCTTCTCAACACATTCGAACCATCTGAACACATCCCACAGTCACATCATACTCATCATATAGCCATCCAATCACTCATCGAGCCATAAATTCTACTAATAGGGATACTACCGAAATTATAAGACCAAAAGTACGTGCTCAGACAATCGAAATCCTCATGCTTGAGCTACAGTCAAAATCCGTCCTCAAATCCTCCAAACTGGTCCATCATCAGCACACATAAATCACATCTCGCACCCTATCCAAGGAATCACAAGCCATCGAAAGGAATTCAAAGAGTTACGCTTCAAACTGAATCAATACCGCACGATAAGGAAAAAAAGATGTGTAGTTTATCCTAAATGCCTTATAGCCTCTCGAAGATAGGTATGGAGACGTCATCATACCGATACACAAGACTCTACTAGACACTTGCACATGACTCGTAGAACCTATGAACCTAGAGCTCTGATACCCACTTGTCACGACCCAAAATCCAACTAGTCGTGAAGGAACCTAACCCAATCCACTAGGTAAGTCAATTAACAACTATCCAATTCTAATGAAATTTAATAAGACAATTAAGTGAAAGAAAATATCTGAATCTTATACATTCCCCAAGGACTGGTAGTAGAAATCATGAGCTTCTAAGATTTAGAATTTACAAAGCTGGTATGAAATAAAGTACATCATCTGTTTGAAATATACATGAACAAATCTTTCATAAGTCTAGAGCTACCATGAACACGAGGCAGCTATAACCGAAACACAGGTACATCTTCAAATCCAACTTTCGTCGAACACATCAACATCAACACCCAACATATGCACGCAAGGTGCAGAAGTGTAGTATGAGTACAACCGACCCATGTACTCAATAAGTAACAAACCTAACCTTAGGTTGAAAGTAGTGATGAGCTGGAACAGAGGTCGGAGTCCAACACCAATAGCCAACAATAATTCATAACAACATAATAATAATGGTACAAGAAACATACTTAGATATAAGATGCTAATCTCGTTCACAGTTCCGGAAAAATAGGCATGCTTTTCAAGTATATCAGTAAAAACCTAATTCTTTTATCGAAATCACCAAAATATGAGTAAGTTTGTAAAACTGTGATTTTTCCCCAAAATGTTTCAACAATAAATAAGATGTTTCATTTTTCAGATGGCATGAGAAAAGTACATCTCTATGCATACATGTCACTATGTAGGTGAAATCATGAATGTCACCAAAACCGGATAGTAGAAAGAAATGCATCTCTATGCATGTATCTCAAGTACGCATGTCAAATGCAATGTATCTCGGTGATGAACTCATGTACTCACACTCTCAGAGTACTCAATCTCACTGTCTCACACTTTCCACTCATCATGCTCAATCACTCGACATGCTCAATCACTCAGTACTGTATACGGCCAATCCAGCCCAGGAAAGATCCATCCCAAATATATTTATATATCATTTGACAGTCAGTCACTCAGTACTATATAAGGTCAATCCAGCCTAGGGGAAGATTCATCCCCAAATATAAATGATTCGGGCAAGATCCATGCCCAGGGAAGATCCATCCCTCAATATAAATCAACTGCACTCACTGGGGGTGTGTACAGACTCCGGAGGGGCTCCTTTAGCCCCAGCGCTATAATAAGCCAGATCGAGGCATAAATCAATAAAGCATGCTGCGGCGTGCGGCCTGATCCCATAATTATTACTTTCAATCAGGCCCTCGGCCTCACTCAGTCATCAAAGTCTCCAGTCTCTCGGGCTCAAAATGTCATGAAACTAACCCAAAAATGATGATATGATGTATCAATAAATTGCAACAGAGACTAAGATATGATATGCAATGAATAAATATGACTGAGTACGAAACTTCATTTTAAACATATAATTCAATAACAGAAATGACCTCAGTGGGTCCCAGTAATACCAACATATGCCTAAGCATGAATTATATCCCAGGTGTTCTAACACATAGAGTATAGTGAAAATATCCTGAGAAGATAGCTACATAGTTCCATGGAATAGACTAAATCACAATTCACACGGTGCACGCCCGTCACCTAGCATGCGTGTCTCCTCAACATCAATCACATAACATGCAATTCGGGGTTTCATACCCTCAGCACCATGTTTAGAAGTTTTACTTACTTCGAACAAGCCAAATCCAATACCGAGCAAGCCAAACAATGCTCCATAATGTCATCCCACGTGTATCGGCCTCTAAACGGCTCGAAACTAGACAAAAGCAACTCAAATACATCAAATAATACCAAAGGGAACAAACCCAATCGATAAAGGTCGAATCTTTAATCAAAATTCTGAAATCGACAAAGACGTCAAACCCGAGCCCGTGCCTCGGAACCCAGTGAAACTTATAAAATCCGACAACCCATTCAATTATGAGTCCAATCATACTAGTTTTACCCAAATCTGACTCCGAATCGATGTTCAATACTCAAAAATGCACTCTATGAATCTTTGGACAAAACCCCCCAATTTTCTCTTTACAATTCATAATTTAATTACCAAAAATGAAAATAGATTCAAGAAATATAACCAAAACCGAGTAGAGAACACTTACGCCAATTCATATGGTGAAAATCACCTCAACAATTGCCCAAATCCCAGCTCCCCAACTCAAAATATGACCAAATGAACAAACCCTCATATTAAATATTTTTTGTCCAGCTGTTCTGCTTCGTTTCATGTGCCAAATGATCCCTAAACTCACTTTTGATACCTCTAATAGAGTCCTTGTGAAATTTCAGTCAAGTTAGTCCTTGTGAAATTTAAGTTTTAAATGAAGTCTGGAAATTTAAGAGATAAGAAATGACATTTTCGTAATTATTTTACACTCTAAAATCAGCAACGAAAAATTTTCGTTTTAGCACCCAAAACTTATTCGGAACCTTCCGGACACCAACCATATATGTGTTTCAATCATAAAACACTCTACGAATATGCTCGTGCACTCAAAATACCGAAAAGAGGTCATCTTGACCCGATATTGACCATGGACAAACTCCAAATCCTTAACCTAACTAGTTTCTCAACCAATGATCCAAAACACACCCGAGCCCCTCGGGACCCCATTCAATCATACCAACAAGTATTAAAACACGATACAAACTTATTCGAAGATTTAAATCACATCAAACAATATAAAAACCACGAATCGTACCTCAAATCAAACTTAATAAACTTTTGAACTTTCAACTTTTAAAACTCATGCCGAACCATATCAAATCAACTCGGAATGACCTCAAATTTTGCACACAAGTTTCAAATGATCTAACAAAGCTACTTCAACTTTCGAAATCAAAATTTGAACCCAATATCACCAAAGTCAACTTCCGGTCAAACTTATGAACATTCAAAAACTCTGAATTGCCAACTTTCGCCAATTAACACTAGAACCATCAAGAAACATCCAAATGGAAATTCGGGCATATGCCCAAGTCCAAAATCACCATCTAGACCTAACGAAACCATCAAAACTCCAATTTGGGGTCAAATACGTAAAAGTCAAACTTGGTCAACTCTTCCAACTTAAAGCTTCAATCATGAAGTTCATTCTTCCAAATCTATTCCAAACAACCTGAAAATAAAAACCGACGATTCACACAAGTCATAATACATCATGCGGAGATACTCGTACCCTCAAACTACTGAGCGAAGTGAAAATGCTCAAAACGATCGGTTGGGTCGTTACACAGAATGAAATTACTTATCAGATAATTGCATGCAAATTTCTTGATAAATGTTACTCCATAATTAGTAAAATATAGTGTAAAATAATATTTGCATTATCTGTATATATAACGTAAATCCAATAAATTAGTATGTTTCTTCTTTAATGATTTAAACTTTTAAATAAATGGTTATTCAATGGGACATAGTAAAGAAGATGCAAAGTTCCTTCGTTCAGAGAAGGAGCCAGGATTTCAACCTTATGGGTTCTGGATTTTGGAACTACGATTTCAAATGTTAATGACTGGGATCTAGATTTAATATTTATACATATTTTATGAATTCAAACACCAAATACACTGTTTGAACAAAACTTACTGGGTTCGACCCAACCCGTAGGTCGGCTTGTGCCTCTGCCCCTGCCTTCACTCAAGTCCCACGACCACTAATAATCAAACAAATATTTCAGATGATTGGAAAAGTATCATGCTCAAATAAATATATATTTTTAATATTTTAATTTATTCAGATGAAGTTGTCATTCAATTGTTTTCAACAGGAACAATATTTCCTTAAAGTTAAAACTAATACAATTAACAATGATAGATGCTATCTGAGTAATAAAAATATGAAAGAACAAGATAGTTAGGCTTGGGCTAATTCTTGACTAGTCTATATTCTAACTTGTTAAGGGATTCACAAGTAGGGCTGTTCAAAACCGAATCGAAACCATTAACTGAACCGAACCGATGACTTATTGGCTTATTGATATCGGATTATCGGGGTAATGGACGGTGAATGGATTGAGATTTTATAATTAACGGCTTAACGGTTTGGGGGCCGATTACTCAGTTTTCTTATCGGATAAACCGTTAACTCGTTAAGATATATTTACACTTTCTTATGGATCTTGAAGTAGCAAGAACTACTAAGACTCGATGTCCATTCCAATTTATAACTTTCCCACCAGAATTTTCAACTCTAACCAGCTCATCAGGTCTGTTAGGATGCGTCCAGGAAGTCAGTCAATAAAACCACCCATAAATAAGAATCTATTTCAATATTATACCAATTATTTATTTGGTTTAGCTGATAAACCGCCTGATAATCATTAATCCGATACCAATTTGCCTGTTGTCTTATTGGATGGCTAGTAGATTACTATATTTATAATCCGATAACCGATAAGCCGAATCCTTAAGTATAATTATCCGCCCGCTACGCCCGATAAGCACCGCTATTCACAAGCCTGCACTCTGGTTATAAATTGGGCTCTAGAGATCCTGATTTTCTATATTCAGTTTGTGTTACTTTGGATCGCCTTTCTCAATTATTAATGTAAAAATTGCATGGGGCACCCTATTTGGTATCCCCTTTTTAACTTGTACCCGTTTTATTTTTTTGTTTGCATCCGTACCCGATTTTTTTGTTAAAAGCGTTTTAAAAAGACGATTTTTCCCTTCTTTAATAAAAGATTACTTTCTCTCCAAGTATACGGCATATTGTCTCTTGTCTCTGTCACTCTCTCCTTCTTCGCGGTTTTTGATTATTCTATGAAATCAAACGGTTGTCGCCATTGCATTATGCTTGATTAACAACTGTTTCTTCTACAACAAAATTAAGTATAATCACAAGTACGATTTTAATGGTTGCTTTTGTACATTGTATTAACTGTGTATGGGGTTTTAATTTAAGATTAGTTTTATGATTTAATTTCTGATTTTTTTATTGATAGTAATCTTAGTTGAAACGTTTTTCGTTTTTTATTTGTGCTAAAATAGTTTTCTAGGTTTTACTTTGATTAGTGCATTAGTTTTGTAGGTTTTATTTTTATGATTAGAGTTTTTAGGTTTTTGGAAACTATGTTTGTGTTTTGATGAATATTTTATATATTGTTCAGTGATTGTTAGAGACGTTAAAATTTTTAAAAAATTTGAGACTCAAATAGATTATGCTATTAAAGTCTGAAGTTTATAATAGTTCAAGGATAACTTATGTCTGTAAAGTCTGAAGTTGAAGGCTTTAAAATATAACTTAAGCCAAATTGTTTTGAAGTTTATAATGATTCTTTTGATAATATTCTAAAGTTATTTTTTCGACTTGTAATATTGTCACGACCCAAAATCCAACTAGTCGTGATGGCACCGAACCCAACCCGCTAGGTAAGCCAGTTATCAACTATCCAATCCCAATAAAATTTAACAAGACAATTTAGTAAAAGGAAATACCTAAATCTTATACATTTCCCAAGGACTGGTAGTACAAATCATGAGCTTCTAAGATTAGAATTTACAAAGCTGGTATGAAATAAATACATCATATGATCGAAATGTACATAAACATATTTTTTTTATGAATCCAAGGCTACCATGAACAAGAGGTAGCTACAACCGGAACGCAGTACGTCTTCCATTCCAGCTCCCGTCGATCACAGCAATATCAGTAACCAACATCTGCACGCAAGGTACAGAAGTGTAGTATGAGTACAACCGACCCCACGTACTCAATAAGTAACAAAACTAACCTTAGGTTGAAAGTAGTGACGAGCTGGAACAAAGGTCGGGTCCAACACCAATAGCCTATAACAGTCCAAAACAACGTAAAGCAAGTAATAAAAGAAGTAAATCAGAGATAGAATGCTCAGCTTAATCATGATTTCTGGAAATAGTTCTGCCTTTCAAGTATATCAGTGAAAACCCAAGTCGTTTACCAAAGTTGCCAAAATATGAGTAAGTTTGAAAAGAGTAATTTTTCCCAAAAATTCTTTCAACAATAGATAAGATGTTCCATTTTTCTCTCCAGATAGCAAGTGTAAAATACATTTCTATGCCCATATGTCAACATGTGTGAGAAGTCATGAATGGCGTGATATCGTATTGCATGAGGAAAATTCATCTCTATGCATGTATGTCATGTGTGCATGTCAATACAATGTTGTCACGACCCGAAATTCCCACCTTCGGACCGTGATGGCGCCTAACATTTCACTTGCTAGGCAAGCCAATGTTAGAATAATATTATCTATTTTTAAAATAATTTTTAAATTTATTAATAATCAAAGAACAAATTCGGAAGTAAAGTCTGAAATGTAGTAAATAATCCATAAAAACCACGGTGTCTAAATATCATCCCAGAATTGGTATCACAAGTGCACGAGCTTCAAGAATAATACAAATAAAGGTCCAAATACAATAAAGCTGTCTGAAAATAAACACACAGCTAAAGTAAAATAGACGGGGACTTCAGAACTGCGGACGCCATGCAGTTATACCTCAAGTCTCCTCCGAGTAGCTGAAATTCGAGCAAGTCTATGGCACGCCGCTGGGACCAACTCCGAAATCTGTACAAGAAGTGCAGAGTGTAGTATCAGTACAACCGACCCCATGTACTAGTAAGTGCTGAGCCTAACCTCGACGAAGTAGTGACGAGGCTAAGGCGGGTCACTTACATTACCTGTACGCAATCTTAGTAAAAACAACAATAATAGAAATAAATCAGGTAACTCGTTTATAATAATTGAAGCCAACTCGGCAGTCATAACCAATTATCATTTCCATCAATTCTGTTATAGCGTGCAACCTGTTCTCACAATATATTCACATTCAATTCTGTTGCAGCGTGCAACCCGCTCTCACAATATATTCACATTCTGTTCTATTGTAGCGTGCAACCCGCTCCTCCAATATATTTATTTTAATCAGGTCTATTGCGGCGTGCAACCCGATCCTCCAATATGGACTTTTAATAAGTTTGTTGCGGCGTGCAACCTGATCCTCCAATATGGACTTTTTAATAAGTCTGTTGCGGCGTGCAACCCGATCCTCCAATATATTCATTTACCAATTCTTATAGAAAAAATTTCCCCAATAAATGCAACAATTAATATAAAATTATAAGACAACAAACATACAATAATTATGATTTAATTATGAAACAAACAAAGGCAAATAGCAAATTATTATGGAAATCAGAGAGAAAATATACAGTTTAATATTTAATATGCTAAATGTCAAATAACAATTAAGGCATATAATTCAAATAGCATGTAACAATTAATTCAGAAATTCAAGAATTAATATTTGACAAAGAATAAGAGAGAAATAATTATTATAATAATTAATTCATGATTTAAAATAATTTATGATTATTCAAGTAAGAAGGCAAACAATTAATTTGACGACGTATAGACACTCGTCACCTCGCCTATACGTCGTTTACATACAATTCACATAACAAATAATTTGAAGATTCTATACCCTCAAGTCAAGGTTAACCACGACACTTACCTCGCTTTACAAATTCCAATCAATTACTCAACCATAGCTTTTAATTTTAAATTTGTCTCTGAAAGCTTCAAATCTATTCACAAATAATTCAATATACTCAATACGAATCATAGGAATTAATCCCATATGAATTTACTAATTTTCCGGATAAAATTTGAAATTCATTAAAATATTCGGCAGTGGGACCCACGTCTCAAATCTCGAAAAAACTTACGAAATCCGAACACCCATTCCGAGACGAGTCCAACCATACAAAAATTATCCAATTCCGATGTCAAAGGGACCTTCAAATCTTAAATTTTCATTTTTCGAAGATTTTATAAAAATCTGATTTTTTTCCCATAAATTCACGGATTCATGATATAAATGAGTATGAAATCATGAAATATAATCAATATAGGATAAGGAACACTTACCCCCAATGTTTTTCCGTAAAAATCGCCTCTTGAAGTTTAGGGTTCGAAAAATTAAAAAACGAATGAAACATCCCGTCTAAGACCCTTTTACTCAGTTGAAGGTGTCGCAATTGCGACCTGAGCTTCCCAAATGCGAAGCTCGCAAATGCGAAGGAACAATTGCAATTGTGATGCCCTTCACAATCCTGTTGCCTTCGCAAATGCGAGGAAAGTGTCGCATTTGCGACCACTGAACCTCGCAAAGGCGAGTAGATGTTCGCATTTGCGAACCTGCCCTTCCAAGACTCCCTTCGCAATTGCGAAGGCAACCTCGCAAATGCGAGAACTGCTCACCCAGGCTTCTGATCGCAATTGCGATGAAAGCCTCACAATTGCGGACCCTGTTAGGTCCGCATTTGCGATGCCTGATCTCGTAATTGCGAGATCAGAGGCCTACAATAGGTTCAATTATACCAGCAAAATTTTCTAAGTTCAAAACATCCCGTGGCCTATCCGAAACTCACCCGAGCCCTCGGGGCTCCAAACCAAACATGCCCCCAAGTCTAAAAACATCATACTGACTTGCTCGCGCAATCAAATTGCCAAAATAACACCTAGAACTACGAATATAGCACCAAATCAAATGAAATTCTCAAGAACACTTTAAAATTCATATCTTCTCAATTGGACGTCCGAATCACGTCAAATCAACTCTGTTTCTCACCAAATTTCACAGACAAGTCTTAAATATCATAATGAAGCTGTACCAGGATTCGAAACCAGAATACGGACCCGGTACTAACAATGTCAAACATCAATCAATTCTTGAAAATAATTAATTTTCAGACTTTTAATTTTCATCAAAAACTTATAACTAGAGTTAGGGACCTCCGAATTCTATTACGGACATACGCCCAGGTCCCATAATTTGATACGGACCCACCGGAACCATCAAAACATAGATCCGGGCCCGTTTACCAAAAATATTGACCGAAGTCAACTAAAATCAACTTTTAAGGCATAAATTCTTATTTTTATCAATTTTCAACATAAAAATCTTTCCGGAAACCTGCCCGGATTGTGCACGCAAATCGAGGAGTGTAAAAATGAGATTTTAAAGGCTTAAGAGCGTATATTCGAGGTCTAAAATATAAGGTGACCTTTTGGGTCATCACAAATGTATCTCAGAGATGAACTCATGTACTCACACTCTCGGAGTACTCAATCTCACTATCTCACACTTTCCACTCATCATGCTCAATCACTCAGTACTTTATATGGCCAATCCGGCCCAGGGAAGATCCATCCCGGAATATATACATCAATTGACCGTCAGCCACTCAGTACCGAGTAGTGCCAATCCAGCTCGTGGGGAAGATCCATCCCCAGGTATAAATGTTTCGTACAATATCTATATCCAGGGAAGATCCATCCCTCAAAATAAATCAACCGCGCTCACTGGGTGTGTGTGCAGACTCCAGAAGGGCTCCTTCAGCCCAAGCGCTAAAATTCGCACGGACAACTCACGTTATATAGTATCAATATCTCAAAATAAGGCCCTCGGCCTCACTCTCTCATCAACTTCTTCAGTCTCTCGGGCTCACAATGACATGAACTAGCCCAAAATAATGATATGATGTATCAATAAATAACAACAGAGACTGAGCTATGATATGCAATGAATGAATATGACTGAGTATGACATTGCAATGTAAGCAAATAACTCAACAACAGTAATGACCTCACTGGGTCCCAACAGAATAAGCATGTAGCCTAGACATGGTTTCTAACATGAATCACACCTCCATAACTCTAGTACGTAGAGATTTCATGATTACAGATAAGTTCAGGTAACTACACAGTACCACAGAAATATTGGAGTCACAGTTCACACGGTGCACGCACACGCGCCCGTTACCTAGCATGTGCGTCACCTCAACACCAAACACATAACACGTATAGTCAGGGTTCATACCCTCAGCTCCAAGATTAGAAGAGTTACTTACCTCAAACAAGCCGAATCCAATTTCAAGCAAGCTAAACAATGCTCAAGAAAGTCCATTCTGCGCGTATCAACGTCTGAACGGCTCGTATCTAGTAACTATTAATTTGATTCAGTCCACACAAATTATAGAAATTAATTCCATATCAAAATACTAATTTTTCCCAAAAATATCCAAAATTACACTCAAATATCGCCAGTGAGGCCCAGGTTTCGAAACCCGACAAAAATTACAAAATATGAACTCCCATTTAACCATGAGTCCAACCATACTAAATTTACCAAATTCCGACAACATCTCGACCTTAAAACCCCCAAATCTCATTTTCAAAAACCTAGACCCAAATCCTCTAATTTCACCTCAAAAACACGTAATCTAGTCGAAATAGTCAATGATAATCCAATATTATTGACTAATAATGATCAGAATTGACTTACTCAAGTTTTCCCGTGAATTCTCTCTGAAAACTCGCCTCAACCCGTGTTGGAAATGACCAAAAATACCAAAATCCTGCAACCCCTCTGATTTTATTCTGTCCAGGGATTTTCGCATATGCGGCTCAGTAAGCCGCTTCTGTGGTTCCCGCTTCTACGTCGAAGCTGCTGCTTCTGCGGCTTCGCATTTGCAGAACCCCAACCGTTTCTGCAATGTGGCCCCTCCCCTCTCACTTTCGCTTCTGTGATCAACTCGTCGCAGGTGCGAGTCCGCTTCTGCGGTCATGCGTGCGAACCTGCGACCCCTGCCCTTGCCAAGCCAATTACGCTTCTGCACAACCAAGCTCGTTTCTGCGAGCTCGCACTTGCGGTCCCTCATGCGCAAGTGCGAAGACACCAGCAACAGAAAATTTCCAGCATTTCCTTAAGCCTGAATTTGATCCGTTAATCATCCGAAACTCACCCGAGGCCCCCCCGACCTCAACCAAATATACCAACAGGTCCTAAAATGTTATACGAACTTAGTCGAGGCCTCAAATCACATCAAACAATGCTAAAACCACGAACCATACCCCAATTCAAGCTTAATGAACTACTACATTCGACGCCGAAACCTATCAAATCAAGTCCGATTGACCTCAAATTTTGCACACAAGTCATAAACGACATAACAGACCTATTCAAATTTTCAGAATCGGATTTCGACCCCGATATCAAATTGTCAACTCCCCGGTCAATCTTTCAAACTTAAATTTCTATTTTAGCCATTTAAGCCTAATTTAACTACGGACTTCCAAATAATTTTTCGGACACGCCTCTAAGTAAAAAATCACCATACGTAGCTATTAGAATGATCAAAACTCTATTCCGGGGTCCTTTAAACAAGTCAATACTCGGTCAATCTTTTCAACTTAAATTTTCATCTTGGAGACTAAGTGTCTCAATTCATTTCAAAACCTCACCGGACCCGAACCAATTACCCCGGAAAGTCATACAATAATTGTAAAGCATAAATTGAGTAGTAAATGGGGGAACAGGGCTGTAATACTCAAAACGACCGGTCGGGTCGTTACATTTTCCCCCACTTAAACATGTGTTTGTCCTCGAACGTGCCAAGAGTTGTTTCCAAGCCATCAAATCACTATTCTATCTTACCACGCACGTACCCAAGGTTGATCCCACGCCACCCTATTACATATAAGCCTGACAATACAACATAATTGAAGATCATTACTTTAACTTTAGTCCGTAAAACTTAGAACCCAAATTTCCAACATCCAGAATTCTTTTCAAGACGCGAATCTCACATTACATCGTGTATAAGTCTGAACAAGCTATATCAATCCATATCCATAACCCCAAATATAATCACATAACATACTACACAACTCACATGCTCACAGCACCATTCCCGATCACAGTAACTACTCCAAACTCACCAAGTACTAGTATTAAACCCCATATCAAGCCAAACCTTGTTCCAAAACCTTCGTATACTGTTGATAATAAAAGAAACACGCGGAATCTCATAACCCCTTATCAGATCAACAAGTCATGGAGCTCTCTCGCCCCAACCAGAACCATAATCACTTTCTTAGCCGACTTTCAATGTCATCCTCCCAAATATACCGTAATCAAACCTGATAGTACCCATTCTATGTCTAATGACCATATATTATTAAATACAACTATCCCACAAACACGCCACACCAATATAACTCAAGCCACAACTGCGCAATCCGGGAACCCAAAAATGGAAAATGTCTTAAAGAAGAGAATTGTAATGCAAGTTCAACAAGCACCACCATAACTGCAATGCTATAAGCTCATCATATATAGTAGAACCAAGACACACGAATCTAACAACGGTAACCAGCTCTTCTAGAGCTCACATTAACATCAACCGCATGGCATGGTCACAGGCCACCAGTCCTAGCATATCATACAGGAGCAATTAAACAAGTACACACGTATATGATAATGAAATAAGATTCTCATGCTCCTGGACTGGTATAAATAACACGCCATAGTGTAGGCATGTGCAAAGTCTGCTATCACAACTCAAATCGGCTAGTTAACACAGAAATAGTAACTACCAAGTTTTCTCAGGGAATTAGCCTCTTTATAACCTCAAGTATTGCCTAGATAGTTCTCCACAAAGGTACGAATACGAGAAACGTTATAACTTTATGATTAACAGTCAACTCTAGGCATATCATAGCCCAAGCATTCTTTCGAGTATGAATACTTTCCCCGATGTCCCCACATGGGCTCAAACATATGAATACTTGCCCCGATGCCCGTACATGGGCTCAAACCTCACCTATATGCACACTCATAGTGCGTATCTATCACAAATAATTAATGCAACTAGTGCCTCCACTGAGTTTAAATAACATACTTACCTCAAATAGATCGCAACCTTGAAACCATATGCTTTTGAGAAATCCAGTTTTCAAATTCATAGGAAACATGAATCATCATAACTGATCCCAATTCTAGCATTCGAATGATAACACATCTTTCATGCACGATCATCCCACGAGGAATACTTCCATAATTCTTCTGTGCCATATAGCAATAATTTGAATATCAGCAGTCTATCAACCATGTGAGTACTACAATACCAATGAACATCCGTAAGTCCAAACACAATGTCGTTTCTGAAATATGCACCCTTCTCCGAAATTACCGAGCAATTATAACATTCGTCTAAATAACTGAAACGGACCATTCTGCCCAAACTTCGTGAACTTCCCTTCAAGACTGAACTGCCATCTTGTACATGTAAATCTTAACCCCACACAACACACCACATCTATCATGCCATCATGTGAAAAGCACGAGAATCTCATTATCGACTCTGAGTCACCAATAAATTACATACCCGGTTAGTTAGAAACCTTTATCTTGCTTCCTTACAGGAGGAAATCATAATACATAACATGCCCCCCATACCGGTAGAAAACTATCTGGTTCGAACCATAATAGAAACCATCAAGAACTCTTAAAAACCCATTTGTACATAACCGAGTTATTAGAGCTGAATCTCTCTATCTCTACCAAACCACACAAGTCACCAAAACATATGTAGAGCCTCACCACATCATAATTACCCAAAAGAACAGAGCATACCATTACCATACTGGTCTAGCCCACTACCCAGTTGTCCTATTTTCTCCTAGTTTCTTATGAATTGCCCTCAAATTGACACTTCTCCTTGTCCGAACACTACGATCCTTACCTAAATCTCACTACAAGACATCCTAACATAAAATCACATCGCCCTAAGGCCCATAAGTTACTGTAGTCTTCTTAAGCACCCCCATAAGCAACACAACCGAAACACCCACTTTGAAAATTCCTTATGTGAATTAAAATTATTCTTTTACCTTTCTTATACTGGAATGTAGAATCCATAGTCATACAAAATTACCGCAAGTCCGGCACCATTAAATATAAATCTTAGATTCTATCCATATACAAATTCGAAAAAATTCTCGATTGCTATATATAAATCTCGAACCCATTAGAACCTTCTCGGGAGTCACCCACTTTGCTCAAATCTAAATTGTACCGCCCAAAAGGGCTGAAAGACACGTGCCCCATTAGCACAGCAACACTCAAAGAGGTAACCCTGCCTTAACACCAATGATCAAATTCATACTCCGTGCGCACTATATCATTTATAAATAACAACTCACTCATCCCATGATTTTTCATATACTCATAAAGCACAATATAACCCATATTTAGGAATTTCAGTACTCGAGTCATCCTCGATCTCAACCTCTGCAAGTCATAACTAATCCACAAATATGCCTCAGACCAACACTAAAATTTAAGATATAACCATGAATTGAATTGTCAATAGCAGGATCCCCCACTTGGCTCAAAGCCATAGATTAAAACACTCGATAACTCATAATACCCATACTCTATTACTTCCAAAATACCACAGTCAGTTCAATGAAAATTCTTCTCAAGCTCATATAACGTCAAACATAAAAATACCTCAATCATCTGCTAAGATCACATTCATTCTCTTGACACTCAAGTCAACTTTCTCAACCAGATTCAAATTCAAATCTCAACACATACGCCCTGCTGGCAGAAAAGAAACTCTCCACTCGCATTATGAGGAACACACCTATGTAGATTACTCCGTAAGGGATAACCCACCTGCTTAGCCTCAAATTGGTATCTTGTTATACCCTTTTGCAGTCACAACTACTATGCAATCACTTAATCTTTCTGAGTCCAACTCATTAACAAGACATGAGAATTTAATTTGTCCAAAAATTTAACATCATGAAAGATCCTTCAAAACATTCATACTCGAGACTGTACGTCACATCAAAACAAAAATCAAGCACCCAATGGCCCCTTATTTACATTTCAGGGAAACACTTCTCGTCACATTCAAATCATCTTAACACATCCCGCAGTCACATCATACTCATTACAAAGCTATTCCACCGCTCATCGAGCCACAAATTCCACTCGTAGGGACATTATCGGACATATAAGTCCAAAAGCACTTGCTCACACAACCGACCCGTGCTCAAGCCACAGTCATAAACCGGTCTCATGTCCTCCAGACTGGCCCATCATCAACACACAGAAAATCACATCTCGCACTTCATCCATGGAGTAAGAAATCGTCGACGCATAGCTGATACCGAGTGCTTATGTGCGCATACGAATGCGTGGAAGGAATTTCAAAGAGTTACGCTTCAACTTGAATCTATACCGCACGATAAGGAAATATAGATGGGAAGTTTATCCTAAATGCCCTATAGCCTCTCGAAGATAGGTATGGACGTCATCATACCGATCCGCAAGACTCTACTAGACACTTGCTCATGACTTGTAGAACCTATGAACCTAGAGCTCTGATACAACCTTGTCACGACCCAAAATCCAAATAGTCATGATGATACCTAACCCAACCCACTAGGTAAGCCAGTTATCAACTATCCAATCCCAATGAAATTTAACAAGACAATTAACTAAAAGAAAATATCTAAATCTTATACATTCCCAAAGGACTGGTAGGATAAATCATGAGCTTCTAAGATAAGAATTTACAAAGCTGGTATGAAATAAATACATCATCTGTTCGAAATATACATAAACAAATTTTATTTTATGAATCTAAGGCTACTATGAACAAAAGGTAGCTACAACCGGAACGCAGGTACGTCATCAATTCCAGCTCTCGTCGATCACATCAACATCAACAACCAACATCTGCACGCAAGGTGCATAAGTGTAGTATGAGTACAACCGACCCCATGTACTCAATATATAACAAAACTAACCTTAGGTTCAAAGTAGTGACAAGCTGGAACAAAGGTCGGGTCCAACACCAATAGCCAACAACAGTCAAAAACAACGTAAAGCAAGTAATAAAAGAAGTAAATCAGAGATAGAATGCTCAGCTTAATCATGATTTCTGAAAATAGTTCTGCCTTTCAAGTATATCAGTGAAAACCCAAGTCATTTATCGAAGTTGCCAAAATATGAGTAAGTTTGAAAACAGTAATTTTTCCCAAAACTCCTTTCAACAATAGATAAGATGTTCAATTTTTCTCTCGAGATAGCAAGTGTAATATACTTCTCTATGCCCATATGTCAACATGTGTGAGAAGTCATGAATGATGTGATATTGTACTGCCTGAGGAAAATACATCTCTATGCATGTATGTCATGTGTGCATGTCAATGCAATGTATCTCAGAGATGAACTCATGTACTCACACTCTCGGAGTACTAAATCTAACTGTCTCACACTTTCCACTCATCATGCTCAATCACTCAGTACTTTATATGGCCAATCCGGCCCAGGAAAGATCCATCCCGAAATATATACATCAATTGACCATCAGTCACTCAGTACCGAGTAGGGCCAATCCAGCCAGTGGGAAAGATCCATCCCTAGGTATAAATGTTTCGTACAATATCCATATCCAGGAAAGATTCATCCCTCGAAATAAATCAACCGCGCTCACTGGGGTGTGTGCAGACTCTGGAAGGGCTCTTTCAGCCAAAGCGCTAAAATACGTACGGACAACTCACGTGCTGCACGGACAACTCACGTGCTATAGTATCAATATCTCAAAATAAGGCCCTCGGCCTCACTCTGTCATCAACCTCTCCAGTCTCTCGGGCTCACAATGACATGAACTAGCCCAAAATAATGATATGATGTATCAATAAATAACAACAGAGACTGAGATATGATATGCAATGAATGAATATGACTGAGTATGACATTGCAATGTAAGTAAATAACTCAACAACAGTAATAACCTCAGTGGGTCCCAACAAAATAAGCATGTAGCCTAGACATGATTTCTAACATGAATCATACGTCCATAACTCTAGTACGTAGAGATTTCATGATTACAGATAAGTTCAGGTAACTACACAGTACCACAGAAATAACAGAGTCACAGTTCACACGGTGCACACCCACGTGCCCGTCACCTAGCATGTGCGTCACCTCAACACCAAACACATAACGGGTATAGTCATGGTTCATAACCTCTGCTCCAAGATTAGAAGAGTTACTTACCTCGAAGAAGCCAAATCCAATGTCGAGCAAGCTAAACAATGCTCCAGAAATTCCATTCTGTGCATATCAACTTCTCAAATTCACAATTAATTTGATTAAGTCCACACAATTAATAGGAATTAATTCCATATCAAAATACTAATTTTCCCACAAATATCTGAAATTACACTCAAAAATTGCCAGTGGGGGCCTACGTCTCAGAACCAGATAAAAATTACAAAATATGAACTCTCATTCAACTACGATTCCAACCATACCAAATTTACTAAAGTCCGACAACAACTCGGCCTTAAAATGCCCAAATCTCATTTTCAAATCCCTAGGCCCAAATCCTCTAATTTCACCTCAAACAACACGTAATCTAGTCAAAATACTCAATGATAACTCAATATTATTGACTAACAATGATCACAAGTGACTTACCTCAAGTTTTCCTGTGAATTCTCTCTAAAACATCGCCTCAACCCTTGTTGGAAATGACCAAAAATGCCAAAATCCCGCAACCCCTCTGATATTTTTTGTTCCAGGGGTTTTCGCATCTACGGCTCACTAAGCCTCTTATGCGGTTCCCGCTTCTGCATCGAAGCTGTCAATTATGCAGCTTCGCATTTGTGGAACCCAAGCCGCTTCTGCGATGAGGCCCCTACCCTCTCACTTTCACTTCTGCGATCAACTAGTCACAGGTGCGAGTCTTCTTCTGAGCATCCAAGCTCTCTTATGCGCATCCAAGCTCACTTCTGTGGTCTCTCATGTGCAGGTGCGAAGAAACCAACAACAGAAAAATCCCAGCATTTCCTTAAGTCCGAATTTGATCTGTTAATCATCCGAAACTCATCCGAGGCCCTCGGGACCTCAAACAAATATACCAACAAGTACTAAAATGTTATACGAACTTAGTCGAGACCTCAAATCACATCAAACAATGCTAAAACCACGAATCATACCCCAATTCAAGCCTAATGAACTTTGAACTTTTCAACTTCTACATTTGATGCCAAAACCTATCAAATCAAGTCCGATTGACCTCAAATTTTGCACACAAGTCATAAACAACATAACAGACCTATTCAAATTTTCAAAATATGATTTCTATCCCGATATCAAAAAGTCAACTCCCCGGTCAAATTTCCAAACATAAATTTCTATTTTAGCCATTTCAAGCCTAATTTAACTACGGACTTCCAAATAATTTTCCGGACTCGCTCCTAAGTCCAAAATCACCATACGGAGCTATTGGAATCATCAAAACTCTATTACTGGGTCGTTTAGACATAAGTCAATATCCTGTTAATCTTTTCAACTTAAGTTTTCATCTTGGAGACTAAGTGTTTCAATTCATTTTAAAATCTCACCGGACCCGAAACAATTACCCCCGAAAGTTATAAAACAATTGTAAAACATAAATTAAGCAATAAATGGGGGAACAGGACTGCAATACTCAAAATGACCGTCCAGGTCATTACAAATATTTTTCAACAGATGGAATCTAGTAAATCCAAAGCACCTAAAGATCCTAAAGCACCTAAAGCACCTAGAATATGTAAAGCTCCTTCAGTCCCTGTTGATGTACCTACAAAACTAGGGGAGAGATAATATGAGTATCGATATTTGTTTAACTTTCGTGCTTACTAGAAGGGGAACCATGTTTTGAAGGGTTTAATTGCAACTTTCTTGACTCCTGCACAACAGGAGAAGATGAATAATGGTACATTTCATTATATTATGGCTATGGAGAATTTCCATCGTAGCATGAAGTTGGTTCATTGTTTGATTATTTATCGCGTATTCACTAATGATCGAGATTCCATTAGTTTCAAGATTTTTTGCCATGATGTGTCGTTCAGCCTTGAAGACTTTTACATTATGTGCGGTTTGAGGATCACAACACATAATATTGAAAAACCAATTAAAAGAGTGAGTAAGATTTGAAGTGTTATTTTGGGAAGTCTAAGGGTGTGACCTTGAAGGATATTCGAAAGTAAATGATACAGAATTAAATTAAAAAGGATGATGTGAATTTCAAACACATATTCGAGAATGATGAAGATGTTGTGAAGCCTATGGAAATTCTTATTGTGGAGTCTATTTTGTTCGGAAGAAAGCATGAATCAACTGTGTTGGAGGAGTATGCAGCTATTGTTGAAGACGATGAGGCTTGTCTTAATTATCCTTGAGGTAATGCATTTTATAAGAAGTTTATTACCTCAATGAAACATGCTTTGGACAACAAGGACAAAACCAATGCAACTAAGTATATTGTAGGCGGATTTCCATATCCATTATGTGTTTGGTTCTATGAGCGCTTCCTAATTATTGGGGACAAGTATTTAAAAGATGATGACTACCTGAATGTCCCTCAGGTTCCCAGGATATTACGTTATCCATCTTTGGAAGAGCCAAAATTTAATGAACTTCATGGGGATTACTTCAGTAATCATGGTGTAAGTTAATGTTCTTTATTTTTTATTTTTTTCTGTAGTTTTGTTAAATGTTGAAAAAGCAGTTTTATTTTATTTTTCCTAATATACTTTTTGTATTAAACTGAAATATCGGACATTTAGGGTATTGGACATAATTCCTATCGAAGAAGAATTGAATTTAATGCCTTTAATTGGACAATTACCATGCAACTGTAGTAGTTCGAAGGTACTGAATCCGATTCCTTCAACTGGTGAATCACCGCGTAGTTGGTGTTGATCCAAAAAAACCAATTGAACTCCTGTAATTGGAAAATCACGTCATACCTAGAGTCTTTCTAAATGTTCTACAACGGCATTTGATGATTAATTAGTTAACACAATATGTCATGTAAGTTTTTGTTTTGTGTTTAGTCTGAAGTTTTTCATACTATTTTTTGCTTAATTATTGCATGTTTTATGTGATATTTTTATTTTGTATTTTTCTGAACTTCAGCATTGTTTTTGAGCTGAAGTCTTTGTTCTGTGTTTGTAAAACTACAACATGTTTTATTTGTAGTTTTTGTTCTGTTTGTGATGAACTTCAGCATTCTAGGAGCTGAAGTTTTGTTTTGTGTTTGGTAAAAGTAAAGCATGTTTTGTCTGCCGTATTTGTTTTATTTTTTATGAACTTCAGCATTCTTGGAGCTGAAGTTGTGTTCTATGTTTGTCAAACTATATCATTTTTTGTCTAAAATTTTTGTTCTGTATTTGCTAAATTTCAGCATTCTTAAAGCTGAAGTTTTGTTTCGTGTTTCTATTTTCTGAAATTATTGTGCTATTTTTATTTCTATACTAGAGGGTATCGAGGGAGGTTAAAAACCATGCAACAGAAAAAAGGCGCATGATAGCGAAAGAAGTTATTCAAGAGTTTCGACAGGACGAGCGATCTATTATTGTGGACGAGGTTGTGGAAAAAGTCACGGTAGGATTATTTACAGAGAAGTCTTTTTTCCTGCTAATGTTATTCTTTTATTCAGAATAATCATTGTTAGTAATTTTTTATAGGAATATTTTGATAAGAAGTTTGAAAAGTTGTTTGAGATTGTCGACAAGTCAAAATGAAGAGATGATGGCGATGCAGATTTTGAATTAATGAACTATCGACAATATGATAGGATGAACGACTCCTTCAAACCTCAATTTGATATTAATGCTGCTCATGATGGACTGCATAAAGTCGCAGATGAAAATGTAAGAGGTGAGCAAGCAGCTGTTGAAGGCCAAGTTCAAGTATTTGAGCAAGTTCAATGTGTTGAACGGCAAGTTGAAGTAGAAGGTTCTTTTCACGACCCAAAATCTACTATAGGCCGTGATGGTACCCAACGTCACTGTTAGGCAAGCCAATGGTGAACTACCAACTTAATTATTTATTTTATTATTTTTGAAATCATGAGTCCCATTAAATAATATAGTAAAACCTGGCACTCATAGAAACCTGTGCTATCTTTACAAATTTCCGAATATAAATAAATCATAAGGTGAAGTGATGATAGTAACGTGAACTACAATATTGAACATCCACTAGGAACCCCCAAAACCCGGTGTCACAAGTGCATGAGCATCTACAAGAAGGTACAATAACAATTCAACATCTGTCTGGAATACAAGATAGACAGGATAATGCAAATAATTATGATGGAGACTCTGTATACTACAGATCGTAACATGGAATGCAGCTCACCGTAAAGTCCCCGCAATAGTTGCGCCTCTGCGCCCAAAGGACCACCCGAAATATGTATATCTGCATAATAAGTGAAGAAATGTAGCATGAGTACGTAAATCAACGCGTACCCAGTAAGTATCTAGCCTAACCCTATAGAAGTAGTGACGAGGGGTCGACATCGACACTTACTAGTGGTCCAATAAAATAAGTACAATAGAAAGTAGACAAGTTGAAGCATGGTAATTAAAACAATGAAAACAATTATATGTACATGATGTGATCCTCCTCTGAACACTAAACACAAGTCCACAAATATCAGTTACCTCCCCATATGAAGTATATATAATATGGTTCTCAACAGATAGGTCATCGCAACTCAAGTCAGGAAAACTCACGGATACAATATCTTCTTGTCAAATTTTACGCATGATTCTATCGAGGCGAATGGCCCGATCCTATAAGAGTATTTCATGAAGTTGCCGAGGCAAACGACCCGATCTCATAAGAATATGATACATGATACTGTCGAGACGAACGGCCCGATCCCATAAGAATGTTTTATAGAAATGCCGAGGCGAACAATCTGATCCCATAAGAATATGATACATGATATTGCCGAGGAAAATGGCCCAATCCAAGAAGAGTTAGAAGCTTAATGGGTCCTTGACCCCACTCACGAATATACGTGTGAGTTATGAAGTTTAAGGAAACTTTATGATGAATACGCACAATGCGGGAGAAATTTGTAAGGTAAGCAAAATTCCCACGGTTAATCAAGTAGCTCGTCCAATTTCTAAAATAGCGAGTCCATTACTCTATGCAAGTCTAATCTAAGGTCATAATGCTAAATAAAGTAATTAAACAGGTAAGGATAACTCAAATAGTACATTTAAAACATGTCGTGAATCTTAGTCTACCCGTATATAATCAGGAATTCTAGCATACACATAGACACTCGTCACCTCATACGTGTGTAGCTCTCACAATATGTAGCATGTAATAAATATAACACATACGTGGTAATTTCCCCTCACAAGGTTAGACATGAGACTTACCTCGCTCCGAAATTCGATAACCAGCTCAAACGCCTCTCTAACTCCTCAAACCGGTGCCCATCGATCCGAAACTAGTCAAAAAACATGCAAACCAATAAAAAAGTTTACTCCAATGCACATAATTAATCAATTTGTAATAATTCCCAACGCCTCTCGAGAAGTCAACAAAGTCAACTCCGGGCCCACGTTCCCGGATTCCTAAAATATTCAAAGATAATCATTACCCATAACACCACAGACTCTAATATATAATCTATTCCAAATTCCACATCCAATTTTGTTGTCAAAATCCAAAAATACCAATTTCTAGGTTTTCTCTTAAAATCCCACAATTTCCATAATTTTTCATGTTTAAATCTGTATAAAACTCATATATTTAATTGCAATAAGTGGAAATCAATTATATCGTGTTGCTCGATGAAATCTCCTCAAAATAGCTCACCACCTTCGGCCATCCAAGTGCAAAATGAGAGAAATGGGAGCTAACATGAGCGTTGAAAGTCTTCAATTCGACTAGAGCAAGTCCCAATTTAAAGACAAGTTTTCCCAGGCATTTTCGCAGCTGAGGACTTCCCAACCGCACCTGCAGCTCCGCTTCTGTAGAAAAAGGTCCGCTATCGCGGATTACACTTAGGGACGGACCAACCGCACCTGCGGCCCAGCTATCTTGCCTGCGGGACCGCTTCTGTAGTCCACTCTTCACTTCTGCGCATCCACGCCTGCGGATCCCTCTCTTCTTCTGCGATAGCCAGCCACCTATACCAAATGCTGCATCTACGGAGATGCGTCGCACCTGCGGGCTTGCAAATGCGGAAAACTCACTCGCACCTGTGACCACTGACCAACTCTTACAAGGCCGTACCTACGACCTTAGGCTCGCTTCTGCGATCTCGTAGGTGCAGCCAAAACAAGTTCGCACCAGTGATGCCCATCTCGCCTCTGCGGTCTCGCACCTGCAACCACATCCTTCGCAGGTGCGATCGCATTAGACATGGTGCAGGTACGATAATATCTTGCATTCTTGGTTGACCATTCTCCTTGGACTTTGTGGATCAAAAAATCGGAATATCCTAAGACCAAAAGTTCTTTGATGTTCATGTCGATTGCCATTGTGATTCCAAGGATGCATGCCTGGTATTCATGCCTCGTACGATTTTGCAATATCTTCTCTGACAAATAGTACCTCTTCATCTGGAAAATATATGGTAAGTAGTTCATAATCTCATCAAATGGATTCTTGGTGAGGTGATCAGCTAAAGCTTGTCCTTTGATAGCCTTCTAAGTTATGTGCACAATGTCAAATTCGCGGAGGAGAATTTGCCAATTAGCTAGCTTCCCAGTAGTCATTGGCTTCTGAAAAATGTACTTGAGCGGATCGAGCTGAGATATAAGATGCGTAGTGTATGCTGACATGTAATGCCTTAGCTTCTGAGCAACCCAGGTCAAAGCACAACAAGTGCGTTATATCAAAGTATACTTGGCTTCGTATGGTATGAACTTCATGCTTAAGTAGTTGATGGTCTTCTCCTTTCTCCCAGTTTTGTCGTGTTTTCCCAACACACAGCCGAACGCATTGTCCAAGACTGAGAAATAGAGCAACAGTGGTTTCCCTGGTTCAGAGGGAACCATCACTGGCGGGTTTGAAAGATACTCTTTGATTCTATCGAAAGCTTTCTGGCATTCCTCCGTCCATTTTGAGGCAGCATCCTTCTTTAATAGTTTGAAGATAGGTTCACAGATTACTGTGGACTGGGCTATGAAGCGAGTGATGTAATTCAATCTTCCCAAGAAACTCATGACATCTTTCTTGCTCTTTGGTGGTGGTAATTCCTGGATGGCCTTGATTTTCGATGGATACAGTTTTATCACGTTCCTGCTTATAATAAAACCTAATAGTTTTCCATCCGAGACTCCGAACGCACACTTTGCTGGATTCAGCTTCAAATCATACCTTCGCAATCGTTCAAACAATTTTCTCAAGTCGTCCAAATTCTCTGAACGCTTCCTATATTGTATGATGACATCATCCACATACACTTCGATCTCCTTATGAATCATTTCGTGAAAAAGGGGCGTCACGGCCCTCATGTAGACGGCGCCAGCATTCTTGACACCGAACGACATGACCCTATAACAATAGACTCCCCAAGGAGTGGTGAAAGTTGTCTTCTCCGTGTCTTCCTCGTGTATTAGGATTTAGTGTTATCCAGTAAAACAATCCACAAAGGACTACAGTTCATGCTTCGCACAGTTGTCAATAAGGATGTGGATATTTAGCAAGGGGAAATCGACCTTTGGGCTAGGTTTGTTGAGATCCGATAATCCACACATATTCTGATCTTTCCGTCTTTTTTTGGTCACTGGGATGATGCTTACTAACCATCTTGGATAGTTGGTGACCCTTACTACATTTGCCTCTATCCTTTTGGTCACCTATTCTTTTATCCTCAGACTTAAATCAGGTTTGAATTTCTTGGGCTTTTGCTTGACCGGCGGTCTGGTGGGGGTTAGTCGGTAGTCAGTGTGAGACAATATCGGTGCTTAATCCTGGCATATCATCATAATACCACGCGAACACGTTGACGTGCTGTGGAAGGAGCTGAATCATTTTTTCCTTCTGCTTGGCTTCTAGGTGAATGCTGATTCTAGTTTCTTTCACGTCTTCTTCACTTCCATGATTGACTACTTTCGTTTCTTCGAGGTTGGGCTTTTTTTGACTCTCCAGCTGCTCAATCTCATGTAAGAGATTGTCTGGCATCATACTTTCGTGATATTCCTCGTAATCCAGATCGTGGCACTCAGCGGTTTCGTTACATGTCATAATCACGGAACGCGGTTACTTATCGGCTTGATACTGAAAAGAAAAGCTAGGTTTAAATAAGGCAGTAAAATAGAGTTGCGATACTTAAGAAAAAGATTATTTTTATTTCATCAAAAGGGGAATGTCTTAAGCGTTCACAGGAGGCAAATAACAAAAAGGTATAGACATGGTACACGCCTCAATTGACCGTGTTCTTTCAAAAGAAAACTTTTACAGTTCCATACTACCAAGACTCCCGACGAACAAAAGATGGACTGGATATTCAATTCTGTATCTCTTCTCCTAGTTCGACATCTCTGATAGTCGGCGTCTTGATGTCAGTTCCCTCACTGCATTCTTCAATCATATTCACGAATAGCTTTTCCATATCGTCGATGATATCATCTTCAGGCGTTGAACTCTGTCACTTACTTGAAACATGCTCTGGCACAAAAACCTTTTTCCCAAAGCTAACGGTGCGAGTTTTCCCTTCTGAGGGCAGATATCATATGCCAGCCTTTCCTCTCTGACCGTAATGCTCAATTGGTTCTATGATCCCATCTGACTTGGCTCCCAACCCTGTTCCTAACCTGTATCCATATTTCATCATCTCTCTCGTGGCTATCTTGGACCTGTATGGTGATTGCATTCCTAAATTCTATTCAGTCTTCTCCTCTTCGGTAGTCTGTATGATTTCTACAGCATGGAAGGCGACTCCGTCCAGTTCCTCAATGAATGGGACAACATACACCAAATAGGCGGAGTGCTCGATGTGGGCCACAATCCCTTGGCATCCCCACTTACATTTTATGCATTGGTGCAAGGTTGACGGCAAGACCCCTGCCATATGTATCCAAGGCCTATCCAACAACAAATTGTAAGAAGAGGAAATGTCCATCACTTGAAATAATACTGGAAAGTCTACCGTTCTGATCTGCAAGGCTAGATAAATTTCCCCAATAACATCCTTTTGCGAACCGTCAAAGGCCCTTACCCTTATGTGTCTTTCATTGACTTCCCTCAAATAAATTCCCACTCCCGTAGGGTAGAGAGCGGGTAAATGTTGACTCCTGATCCCCCGTCGACCAGCACTCGAGGTACCACTTTGTCCCCATATTTGACAGTGATGTGAAGATCCTTGTTGTGACTTGCGCCCTCGACAGGAAGTTCATATCATCTGAAAGTGATCATGTTTGCCTCTACCATTTTCCCAATTGTCGCGGCCAATGCCTCGCTGGTGGTGTTACTTGGTACACTTACCTCGCTTAGCACTTTCTACAAAGCGTCCTTATGGCTATCCGAACTTATCAATAGATCCTTGATAGATATCTACGCTGGAGTTTTCTTTAACTGTTCTTCCACAGAATACTCTTTACTCGACAATCTTTTCCAAAACTCCACAGCTTCCGGGTCTGTTATGTTTCTCCTTGGAACTTGTTCTCTCCCTAGATTTCCTCGATTGACCTCTTCACGGGCGTATCATCTCCCAGACCTAGTCATACTATGGGTTGCGGTAGAGTCTATCATTTCGGCTTTTCCCTTTTGCTAATAGGTCCATGGGATGGTTTTGTATTCTCGATATTCTTCACCCTAAGTAGCATTGGTGGGTTGCTGCGGATAAGTTTGAATTGTCAATGTAGGCTTTAGTTGTACTGTAATGGTGGTAGCCTTCTGAGGAGGGATCCTTGTGGCTTCTGGGTTTCTAATAGTGACAACTGTTCCCTTCAGGTCATATTCTTCATCCAATGTGATCATGTTGGCTCCCTGGTTTCAATGATTTTGTAATGGGTTGCGATTCACATTAGGTAGTGCTGAAGTGCACTGGACGGATCCGCTATTGATCAGGGTTTCAATTTCATTTTTCAACTTGAAACATTCTTCAATAACGTACCTCGGCACATTAGAATGATACACGCATCTCTTAGTGGCATCAAAATATTTAAGGGGATGTTCAAGAACCCTTCCCTCGATTGGGTGTATCAGTCCTGCTCTTCTCAACCTTTCAAACAATTGGGCCAGAGGCTCAGCAATTGGGGTATAGGTTCTAGGACCCCTCTCTTCAAAGTTGGGACGAGGCCGTGGTGCATACACTAGTTGGTTTTGATGAGTAGTGGTTTGGATAGGAGCATATGGTCGTTGTGGGTTTTGGTTGTTGTTGGCTCAATGAGGGTTGTATTTTGGTTTAGGGTGGTAGTATGCATATGTATTATAGACTGGACAATAGGTAGGTGGTGGTGAGTGGTTGTTTGGGGAGTACGAGGTGCTTTCAGGAAATGGGTTAGTTTGATAGTAGGGGAAGACTGCTGAGACCTCCTATTTCTGTTTCTTCCCACTACCGATCGATCCTGACTGCATGGCCTTGCTGGCCTCTTGCAGTGCTGCCATATATCGCACCTTACCAGATTTTAAGCCATCATCTAGAAAATCTCCCATCTTAACCAGCTCGGGGAACCTTTGACCCATCATTCCCATCATCTTTTCAAAGTATATTCCCACCTAGGCTCAGATGAAGTATTTGGTTAGTTCAATGTCGACCTCCAACGCCGTGCATATTCTTGAAATGACTTGGATGATTTTTTCTGCAGGTTCACCAGTATGAGCTGATCAAGAGTGATTTTCGTATTGAATCGAAAATGGTTCATAAATTCCTCCGCCACATCTTGCTAAGTTCTCCAATTCCGTGGGTCCTGTCGGGTATACCAGCTGAGCGTTTCTCTCTTCAGACTCCTTATAAACAATTTCGTCCTCAGTTTCTCATTTCCCCTTACTCTGACCAACTTGTCGCAATAAGCCCTTAAATGTGCGTGAGGGTCCCCTGTCCCATCAAAAGTATAGAACTTCAGGGGTTTGTACTCTATGGGCATATCTACATCTAGGCTTTCACTTCCTCGGGCAACTTAGAGACTCTTCATTTGCCTTCTTAATATCTGCAACTGCTCCGATACCGACTCATCAATGCAGTTAATGCCCCTAGGTGCGTTCAAACTTCGTCTATATGTTCCCGACGAATATTCTTCCACCAGTGTTACAGCTTATGTGGTGCTCCCATTACCATGCTAATTTCAGGGATTTTCTAGTTGATTTCCATTTTCTGAGATGGGTAGAAGAAAATATATTTGGGTAAGTGTTTGCTTCGGATCCATAACTGTCTTGTCATGTTTGTTCGTCTTTCCACAGAAATTATGTCGTTAGGTGCATGACACGTTGACATCAGGGTGGTTGTCCTAAATATGTGTTGGTACCTGGGACCAACTCACCTAGGGTTTATGCAGTATGACCTATTTTACTATAGTACAGTGTTTCCTACTTTCGAATTGGACTGAGAACTGCGAGAAGTTATGTGAGTTGACCCGACAAAGCCATTCTCTGAAACTAGAGAGTTTTGAAAAGAAGGTTCAGAGGGGTGTGAAAGGAAACCCTCACATGCCATTGTGTGTGATAGTGTACGGCTAAGACTCGATTGAAAGAGATGTGATGATAGTGTATATAAATTTGTAACAAGTAAGGCTGTAGCAGCAATATAGCAGAGTGAGCATAGAGAGAAGATAATTATAAAGAGCAAATAAGGCATGTAATTGCAATTTTGATCATAATCAAAGCAAAGTACAAATAAATCTAGAAGCCAAAGTAGTCTAAATCTGCTAAGGTCAAAACCTAAGTGTGATATCCCCAGCAAAGTAGCCATGTTGTTGCACCCTATTTTGCACTAGTCAAGACAGGTTGTAGAAGTTTGAAACTTTGAAGTTCATTAGGCTTGAATCAATGCGTAATTCATATTTTTAGCGTTGTTTGATGTAATTTAAGGGCTCGACTAAGTTCGTGTGATGTGTTAGGACTGGTTGGTATTTTTGGTTGAGGTCCCGGGGGCGTCAGGTGAGTTTCGGATGCTTAACAGATCAAAATTGGACTTGTGTGAGTTGTTGAAGCTTTCAAGCTTCTAGTTTAATCGCACCTGCGGTGGGGTGTCCGCAGGTGCGAATCCGCATGTGCGGAAGGAGGAGCATAGGTGCGGAAGTGTGGAGGATTAGCAGAGTCCGTAGGTGCGATGTTTTTCCTGTACCTGTGATACCGCAGATGCAGATCATAAGTCGCAGGTGCGGAGGCAGATGGGAGTAAGTGGTTTGCGCAGAAGCATTCATTTTTCCGCATAAGCGGACGCGCAGGTACGAGCCCAAGCTCCGCAGGTGCGGAAATTCCTGGGTAGAACCTACTTAAGCGAGACTTCAAAATTTTTGGCCATTTTCATCATTTTGAGCTAGGACTTTGGAGGTTCTTGAGAGGGTTTTTGAAGAGATTGCTGAGGTAAGCTTCTTGTATTCAATTTCCTTCAATAATGAAGTTTCCCCATTGATTTCCCACCTAGTTGGTGTGTTTTTGAGGTTAAATTTGGGGGTTTGAGGCTAGGGATTTGGAGAGTGAAGTTTGGGGTTTGGAAGGGCCTGTTGGTGCTGGATTTTAGTAAATTTGATATGGTTAGACTCGTGAGTGAATGGGCATTCATATTTTGTTACTTTTACCCGATTGTGAGACGTGGGCCCGGGTCGACTTTTTGGGATGATTTTTTAATTTCTTGCTTTAGCTTTGATTTCATTAATTAGATTAATTTCTTATAGTTGTATTTATGGTATTTATCTGATTTTGGCTAGATTTGGCCCATTCGGAGTCGGATATTACTGGAAAAGGCATTGTTACCGATTAATTGAGCTTGGTTCGAGGTAATTGCCTTGCCTAATCATGTGTGGGGGAAATCCCCTTAAGATTTGGTACAGTTGTGATATGTGAGCGCCATGTACGTGAGGTGACGAGTACGTACACGAGCTATTTGTTGTAAAACCCGATTTATTTTACTGAGTAGCAACCTGTTTTTCCTTTAATTTGAGTTATACCGTTTAAATGAGTATTGGTCTGTTTTCATTCTTAATTGAGCTATTCCAATATGTGTAGTTATCTTGATTAGTCTAATATCGCATGTCTACGTGCTTTAACTACTTATTTAAACTCTGTGAAGCATGCCTAGTTGATTTCCTGCTTTTCCTTGTTCTTTATCAGTATAACTGTAGAAATCTTGTTTTTAACTGTTGTATTTATCGGTTTGAGCTGTGTGTTTACTTTTAAGACTATGAGGCGGTTCCTAGGGAGTTCTCCCTGCATATTTACTTTTGAGACTACAAGACGGTTCCTCGGGAGTTCTCTCTTCACATTTACTTTTGAGACTACGAGGCGATTCCTCGGGAGTTCTCCCTGCACATTTACTTTTGAGACTACGAGGTGGTTCCTTGGGAGTTCTCCCTACATATTTTATGTTGAGACTACGAAGCGGAACCTCGAGAGTTCTCCCTGTATATTTACTGTTGAGAATACGAAGCGGTACCTCGGGAGTTCTTCCTTTATATTTATTTTGGGACTAAGAGACGGTATCTCAAGAGATCCCCTGCTATTTACCCCTGTGTGTTGTATTGTTTCCTTGCTGTGTTTCATTTTGTTAAATTCTAGTCTCTTATTATACTGTAAATTCTCTTCTCTTATTTATTATTTACCAGTGGGCTTGACCTAACCTCGTCACTAGTCGACCGAGGTTAGGCTTAACACTTACTGGGTACTATTGTAGTATACTCATGCTACTCTTCTACACATATTTTGTGTGCAGATCCAAATGCTTCTTATTAGCCCCGCTACTAGCTGAGAGTGCTTGCTATTGTACGGAGACTTCAAGGTACATCTGTCACGTCCGCAGACCTCGGAGTCCCCTTTTATTCTCCCCTATGCCAATTACCTTCTGTACTTCTTTTATTAGACTATGGTGTATAGAGATACTAGTTTCCTCCTATAGCTTGTGAGTTATGATGTTCCGAGTTTTGGGAATATTGTGTATCAATTGAGTGTTGGTTTGTTTTTGTACATGTCGAGCGGCATTGCTACCAGTTATTTAATTATCTGTTGCAATTAGTTGTTAAGTTTTACTTCAATTTTGTTTTGTTATTTTTCCGCAATTTGTTAGTCTTACCAAGTCGTAGAGACTAGGTGCCGTCACGACGTTATACTGAGGGAGTTTGGGTTGTGACATATACTAAAGTACCTAATTCATTACTAAGTCATGTTCTTTATGGGTCTTCTAACCGGTGAGATTATGGGTAAAGGTTATTGTTCTTCTAAGGGGAAGGTGTTAGCACTCTTTAAAATCTACCTGAGGTAGCTCCATAGGATTTAGACTAAGTTTAGGATCAATTATTTATAAAAGGCTTTGATTAATAATAAGGAAGGCTGCTTACTGTACACCTAAAGATGATAAAGAATGCTAAGACTTAAATGGATATGAATTTATGAAAGGGTTCATAAGAGATGCCAAAATAATTTGAAATTGGCACATAAGTGGTCTAAATTTTAAAATAAAGGGATTGAGTTATGAAAACACTTTAATTTGGGGGGATGGTTATTTACATAATGATAAAAGGATGTTTGAGAAAAAACATATCTAAGATTTACCTTAGATTCGAAGGATTTTCCAAATAAAAGGTCATTTGCTGGAAATTCCTTAAAGCGGCGATTTTTTGAAGTTCTGATTTTTCCTTTGAGAAAACGAGTGTTGAAATATGGTTTTCCTTTTATAAATAGAGCTTCTTTTCATGAAGTTCTGTGTTTCAAAATCTTTTGAAGAAGAGAAGGGTAAGTGAAAAACGTAGAAATTAGTGAGCAAATTACAACTTGCGAACTAAAAACCTACTATTAGTTGATTCTTCCTTTTTTTTAAAATCCTATATTGTTTCAGGATTGCCTAAGTTCATATGATACTAAAGCATGAAGGAAAAAGGAAAGCATGTCTTCTAATATATGAGTGTTATATACATGAGACGTAAAACAAAAATAAAGACATAACAAATACAACTAAACATTAAACTAGTAGAAGCGGTAAACTAAATTCACGAGGCAGTAATAATGATAAAACAAAGTTTAGGGAAAGAGGAATGGACTCTAAGATTGGGCCTCAAGAATATAGGCCCAGCGGTAAAGAAAAGAGAACACGACTCGCTTTGGACCCCTGGATGTGGTGCAATAGCGCTGGAATTGGGCCTAAGTTCATCAAGAACTCACAGGCCCAAACAGATGTACATGTGTAAAAATAAGAAGGTTATTAGATATATATCCAATACATTTAACATATTCCAACTACAAAACATTTTCGATGTACATGACAAATACATGAAAAGTTAATTAAGGCAAGAATAATTTTAACAAGGTAGAGGAAATTATATGTTAATGTGGTGGCTTTACTTAGTAAATAATTTATATTGGAAACCTTTCATTCTCATTAAACACTAAGCCCTTAAAGAACTGAATGTGTCAATAAATTAAAAGCTAAGGAGGGAACCCCACTCAAGGTTGAAGATCCTTTTGGATCCACCGATGCTTCAAAGTTCCCAAGGGACTCAAGGCCCAGGGCAATGCTTGTGTCGGGGAGGACATCCAACCTAAAGTCGAACTCCGCTCTCAAATACCCTTAATCACTAATAACATATTTTTCTTATGGGTTTAAGTGCCAATGAGGCCCTTCCAATGCGAACTAAATACTAAAGTATTACCTACCACAACATATATACTTTCCTCTTAATAAAATAATACAAAAGAATACATACTACTATGATACTAAATAGGGAAACATATCAAGGAAAACTAAAGGAAGAGGGGCTAAGTTTAAAATGTATACAGTTTCATAATCACATTATTACAGTCATGAATCACTAAGGCATAACATTCAAACGGGCATCGATAACATTACTTGGCAACTTAAAGACATCAAGGGAAATTCAAACCAACAGTCATAGTCAACAAGTGTTTCAGAGATATAATCAAGGTCATGGGACTGAATTCTAATCATGATTACACACTCATAGATTTAAACATAGTATCCCTAAGGTATCAAGAGGATCTTGTTTCTAACAGTATCATCCAATTATCATGTTCAAACAGCATCAACAAATGGACTTCAATAAGGTTTGAGAGTCAAATCCAATTTTAGATCAATAGTAGGAAGAAGGACTAGGCATGGTTCAAAACAGCGTATGGTGTTGCATATTTAAGCAAAGGTTAGAAACATTCAGTAAACTGCTTATGGGTAGAATAAATGAAATAGTGACTTCAAACAGGTATAGGAACTCTACACATTACAGAATCAAACGGATCAAGCAAACGGAGAAGGAGATAAAAACATTATATCAAACAAGTTTAAACTCAACATGAATCTAGCTCAACATATAGGTATGAAGTAATCATGCTTAAGTTCTATCATTTGGTTTTAATAGTAGGCCTGGATCATTTCTTCATGAGAGATAAGCTAACTATAGATGCATGCATACTTTTCAAAAATCATCAGGAGATCAATGACTGAGGACATGGATGTATTCCACATGTGTATGAAGATCTCAATTGATTATGTAATAGACAAACCTAGTTATGCAACAATTGCTAATTGACTTTGTCTAAACAAATCATGACTTACACTAAAAGAGGAAAATAGTTAATCTTACAGAATGTATATGCAGTAAAGATTCATGAGGAAGGAACAACTTGATGTAAGTAATATAGTTTCTTACGCATACAACAGTTGAACATGATCATGGAAAAGTTCTAGTGACAGCTCAGATATCACTCTTAGAATTAACAGGTACAAATACAGAGAAGAAAGCATCTAGGCAGATTCCTTCAACTTAGTTAAGTGACATGGACCTATGGTATATAAGTTAAGGTTACCACATAATGAACCTAACTACAATCATATATAATGCAGGGAAACATGCACATGATTGGTTTATCAATGATAATAATCAAGCAGAATAAAGACCATAGTTCTAATTCAAAAGCAATTTTAACAAACACAGGCAGACAACAAAGTTCTTGAACAATGTAAGTTCAAACTTAAGGTTTCGGGACAAGGACACAAGTCTTGAACAAATTCAAGTTTCAATAGCTACCAAGTAACACACTTAGCTTTTAAAACTCATTAAATTACAGAAGTGCAATAAAACATGAATAAGCTCATCATGGGTCACTGAGTACTATGAAGTCTACATTGAACATAAACATATAAGACTTTAGGCATAGAGACTGTAGGAAAAGCTTAGAACAAAGACTAATAGTTATCACTCAACTAATCGATTGTCACTTAAGGAATTATAACAGAATAGGCTACTCATAAAGGATTATTATACTAACAAAAACATGATTATCAAACATGTCCAACACATACATCATAATTATGATCTACAGAACTTAACATTAACATATCTAAATCATTTAAAGAGGTGAATAAAAGAAAGGGGAAAGAAAGGTGCTGACCTTCTTAAGGACAGCAGACCAAACGAATTCCCTTTGCTGCTCAAAAATCCAAGAAAACCTTCAAGCTTGAACCAGCAAAGAAATCAGCAAAAAGAGGAAAAATAGTAAGAGACCTAATTCTCAGAAACCCTAACTTCTTATTGTTTATGACTTTTCAGAGTTTAGGTTGCTCTTGTTTGTTGGTATTAGATTGTGTTCGATTGTAAGAATATTAAAGCCCCCTTTTTATAGTGGAATTCAATGCTCTAAGGCTTTACGAATTCAAAATCAGTAGTGGAGAGTGACGCATGGTAGATGATGATAGCTAATCAAGTGAAAATTAGAAGACAGAGGGGGAATCCAGTTATGATTTTACCTATGTACTGGAGTGGAGTGAATTGTTAAATGCCGAGGCACAAGAAACCATCGGTTAAAACCCTAATATCGAGAGTTCATTGCATTTGACCTCTGGGTGTTGAATATTTATGATGAAGCCAGCTAACACTTCGTGCTAGCTTTGATTTCAAAGAATGAAGGAAGGAACATGTGAGCTTGAAGTTTCACCTTTGGGGTCTAATTTCTTCGACTAGGGTTTTGAAATCGAAAGGCGAAAATAAAAAGAACGACGAGACTGGGAGTGAAGGAACAAAAGGAATAGCCATGCATGCCATGGATTCGAAAAATTAGTGACGATTTGAAGTTTCATCTCTGAGGTTAGGGTTTAAAATTTAGGCAGTTTGAATTTGTGATTGGAAAGGGAATGTTAAGAAAGAATCACGGATAAGGAAAGACAAATGAAATGATTTATTGATGGGTTCATAACCTTGCATGAATTTGTGCAAGGCTTAGGTGATTGACGTGTCTGTATGCTCGAGTGAGAAGAGAGAAGAAGAGGAAAGGCGGAGGTAAGGCAGCTGAGTAAGGGTCAAATGAATTAGGGTTTTTGGAATAAGGCCAGTTGGTCTCTGAGTTAAAAATGGGGGAAAACATCTGGGACGTTAGATCACTAGATCAACGGCCACAATAAATCGAGGCATTACTTATTTAAGAAAAATAATTTTAGAAAAATATGGGGACCGTTGGATCTATGTGATCAAACGATTGAGATAATTTTTGATAATGGGTTGGGATTTAACTGGAAAATTAGAATAATTCGTGAGCGTTGATTATTTGAATCAACGGTTCAGGTCATTTTTGTTTGTTTTGTGAGTGGGATTAGCGGGTGATGTGTCAGATCGTGATTCGTTGAGAAGTGATGGCAAGGATTGCCAAGCTGGAAGGGGATGGGGTGTTTGGACTGGGTTGTTCAGAATTGGGCCTGGTATTTGGGCCAAAATTAATATAAAGAATAGCCACTTTGTGCTTGGTTAAGGAATAGCAGTTATAGCCATTTAGTTTTAAAATCCCTTAAAAATTAATTTAAATAAACTTAACAATTTCTATAAAATGTGATGAAATTATAATTACTATATGTTACTAATTATGTTAATTATCTATAAATGACACTTATTTCAAATTCTAGCACTAATTTCAAAATATTAATAAAGTAGCCTAATTTTGAAAATTAAAGAGTAATTTTACCAAATTATAAAACCTATGTAATGTACATACAAAAGTTATTTTATAATTGTAAATATATTTGTAATTACATAATATTACTACTATGTAATTATTTTTAAAACTAATACTTAATTAATATTTAAAAATAGATATTCATTACTAAAAAAATACCTTTAAAGCATTTATTGTAAATTGTTAAGCGTGAATAAATTAATTTTAAAAGGGAGGGTCAAAATTGGTCGTCAACATGGTGTACTCATCTCTATCATTTCAGATCGCGCCACTCAGTTTACATCGCACTTTTAGAGCTCCATTCAAAGTGAGTTGGGCACACGGGTAGAGCTTAGCACTGTATTTCACCCTTATACGGACGGGCAGTCCGAGCAGACCATTTAGATCCTTGAGGCTATATTGAGGGCATGCATTATTGATTTTGGAGGTCAGTAGGATTAGTTTCTACCAGTAGCGGAGTTTTTTTACAACATTAAATACTAGTCTAATATTGATATGGCTCCATATGAGAGGTCTTATATGGGAGGCGGTGTCGTTCTCCGATTGACTGGTTTGAGCCTGGTAAGGCTAGGTTATTTGGCACGAACTTGGTCCATGATGCTTTGGAGAAACTAAAATTGATTCAGGAGAAGCTTCACCCAACTCTGTCCAGGTACAAGAGTTTTGCAGACAAGAAAGTTCACGATGTGGCGCTCATGGAGAATGAGAAGGTTCCTCTTAGAGTTTCACCTATAAAGGGTGTGATAAGGCTTGGAAAAAAGGACAAGTTAAGCCCGAGATTTAGTGGTCCATTCGATGTACTAGATAAAGTTCGCATGGTTGCTTATAAACTTGTTTTGCCTCCTAGTCTTTTGGGAATTTATTCGGCGCTTCATGTTTCTATGCCTCAGAAGTATCATAAAGACAAGTCACATGTTTTGGAATTCAGTACAATGCAGTTGGATAAGAATCTGGCTTATGAGGAAGAGCCGATGGCCATTTTGGATAGACAAGCTTGGAAAGTCAGGTATAAGGCGATTGCATCAGTGAAGGTGCTTTGGAGGGGTCAACCAAGAGAGGAGGCTACTTGGGAGACTGGGTCGGACATTCGAGCAGATATACACGTTATTTCAGTAGTTTAGGTACATTTATAAACACGTTCGATGATGAATATTTTTTTAAGGGGTGGAGAATGTGACAAGCCGAGCGGTCATTTTGAGTATATAAACTTTGTTTCCCTATTTGAGTTTCCTGTATGTGTATTTGATTATTTGTGACCTGCAGAGATGAGTGGTTTGTTCTATATAGGGTTCAAGAATGAATTGGAACACTTAGTTTCCCTTTGGAAGCCTTAAGTTAGAAGAGTTAATCAAAGTTGGACTTTGATGCAAACAACCTCATATTGGTGATTTGATTATTCCAATAGATTAGCTTGGTGATTTTGAACTTAGGCATGTGTTCAAATGCGTATTTAGATATTCTTAGAAGATGTTGGGCATATTTTCCAAATGTTAGCAATTTGTAGAATTGGAGAGTTCTTAAGTCTGACCGATAGGTGACCTTGATGATATCAGGATATGAATATTGTTCAACTTGGAATAGGTTCTCTTTGTTATATGGACCTTATATTCAAAGTTTGGTGGCATTCCGATGAGCCTGGGTATGATTCGGACACTTTGTTGGAAGGATAGAAGTTTATGAACTTTAAGAGAGTTCAACATGTGGTTTGGTCTTCCATTTTTAGGATAGAAGTTTATGGATTTGTTGGGGGTATTCATACGGGGTTATAGGGGGCCCGTATGAGTATCTAGGTGTTCGGGGTGTGGTTTCAATAAGAAAATGCAGCACCAACAACACATCATAGACCGCACAAGGCGACCAGTGGCGCGATGTGGAGCGCACGCTGGAGCTGACGAGGCGCGGTCTGAGGCACCATTCTCATGGAGCGAGGCAAGGCCCAACCCATTTTTGCTGGGCATTGTTTGAACTTATGGTACAAATACCCCCATTTTGTGATTTTTACTCAGTTGGTCATTTAACAGCTACAAAACTCTGATTTGGGAGATGTTTGAAGAAGAATTCAACTAAATCATTGGGGTAAGTCATCTTACTATGGATATACTATATACTACTTGATTATAACATTGTTTTGTCTTTGGATAAAGCATTTGAAGCCTAAAAACTGGTGTTTTATCCACCACTTAAGAATATGAATTTTAGGGATTTAAGGGTTAATTTCAACTTAGTTTTAGAATCTAATCACATATTTGGACTCGTGGACTTATGGATATTCAGTATTTACCCCTTGACTCGGGTTTTGACCATCTAGATTGGGTTGACTTTTATTGACTTTTTGGGAATTGATTAAAAATTGAAGCCTTAGTATTTAGAATTGATTCTTATAGCTTTGTTTGACGTTATTGAGTTGTATTTGGATAGATTCGAGCTGGTTGGAGGTGATTACTAAGATGGGGATTTTGGAAGGTTGATTTGGGCTTGTTAAGGTAAGTATCTTTCTTAATCTTGTTGTGAGGGAATAACCATTAGGATTTGATCGTATTTGACTAATCAGATTGTGTGGAAAATGAAAGGCGATGAGTGCATATGCAGGTGCTATGCATGATTCATGACCTAATTAGACTTTAGGATTCTATCTTGATTTGTTTGGATTGTGTACTTTCTATGATTTTAATCATTATATGACTACGTGCACTTTTTGAATCATGCTAGAGATCATATGGTGGTTGATTTCTTGTTAGAACATGATGCTTGCTGCATGTATCTTAGCACGCTATATTATCATTCCATGAGTATGTGATGTGATATCTATTATTTATATACATATATTCTTATATATGTTTTTTGTGTGATGGACTGAATTGAAAAAATGTGTGTTATCCTATAGTTGTTATGATTATGGAACTTGAGTTGTACGTGCCACGTGTGAATAAGGATCTATCCCCCTAGGGTCATACTCTCATATTTCTCTTTGATGATGTACACGCGGATAAATTGACTAGTGTTGGGTTTTGCGTATCTTCTCCATATGAGAACACCTTGGATGCACACTTGGATTTATTTACATATCTCCTCTATATGATAGCTTTGTAATGTATACATTCCTCTTTATATATATCTTCTCTAAATGCTGCTACGATTGAATAATTGATACCCAATACGTATCTTTTCTAAATGTCAATCTGTGTAACTTGACTTGCTTATTATAACGATCCAGCCGGTCTTTTTGATTATTTTAGACCTGATCCCCTTATCTATTCTTCATCTATGTTGTATCATGATTATGTGACTTGTCAGGGGTGTTGGTTTTGGTTTCGGGCGAGTTTCGGAGTGAAATGGGACACATAGTCCCTAAGTTGGAGGTTTATGTTGTAAAAGTTGACCGTAGTTTCACTAATGTGAAGACGACTTCGGAATGGGGTTTTGACGGTTCCAATAGCTCCGTAGTGTGATTTTGGTCTTAGGAGCGTGTCCGGATGTCGATTTGGAGGTCTGTAGATCGTATCGGCGTGATTTGGCAAAAGTTGAAAAATGGAAGATTTTTGAAAGTGTGACCGGGAGTTGACTTTATTGATATCCGGGTTGGATCCCAATTTCGAAAGTTGAAATAGGTCTGTGAAGTCAAAAATGATTTGTGTACAAAATTTAAAGTCAATCGGGGTTGGTTTTGTATGAATCGGCATCAGTTTCAGAATTTGGAAGTTTATAATTCATAGGCTTGAATTTGGGTTGTGATTCATAGAATTTACGTTGTTTGATATGTTTTTACGGCCTCAAGTAGGACTGTTATGTGCTTTGGAACTTGTTGGTATATTCGGACGGGGTCCCGAGGGTCCTAAGAGTTATTCAGACCGAATCCGAAACATTTTTGGACTTGTTGGATTGCTGAAGTTTTCCAGCTTCTGGTGTCCTCGCACCTACGGAGGGTTTGGTCGCAAGTGCGGACTCGCAAAATTGAGCAACTGGTCGCAGAAGCACAACTGTCTTAGCCCAGCTGGGGTCGCAGGTGCGTGGTGTTGACCGCATCTGCGCGTTTGCAGGTGCAGAGATGTGGTCGCAGATGCGGAAGAGGGGTTGTTTGGTCGGTCATTGCAAAAGCGAAGAATCCTCCATAGGAGCGCACTCGCAGGTGTGAAGTTTTTTCCACATAAGCAAAATTTCTTGAGTTTAAGTGAAATCCACACCTACGATGGTTCTTCCGCAGGTGCGGCATCGCAGAAGCGGCACAAAGGCCGCAGATGCGAGGATTGCTGGGCAGAAATATGAAATTCAAGCATTTTGATTCATAACTCATTTTGGGACTTAGAGAGCTCAGTTTGAGGCTAAATCTCGAGGGATTTTCATAGAGAACTTTGGGGTAAGGAATTCTAACATATTTTTGATTAATTCATATTAATATATTGATAATTGCATCATTTAATTAGTGCTTTGGAGTTGGAAAAGGGGGAAAATGGTAGAAACTCCTTAGGCTATATTTTCGAGTTTTGAAAGGCGAATTGAGGTCGGATTTGAGTAATTCCTATATGGATGGATTCGATATTGAATGGATATTCGAGTTTTATAATTTTGGTCGGGTTCCGAGATGCGGGCCCAGGTTGACTTTTTGCGTCGATTTTTCAATTCTTTGCAAAGATCGTAATTTCATTGTGTAAATTAGTTTCTTATAGTTATATTTATAGTATGAAATTATTTTGGTTAAATTCGAGCCGTTCAGAGTTGGAAATTGAGGGAAAGGCATTCTAGTGGATTGATTTAGCATGGTTTGAGGTAAGTGACAAGTTGGTATCAGAGCTCTAGGTTTATTGATCTTATGAGTCACAGGCAGCTTTAGTAGAATCTCGCGGATTGTTACAGAGACGTCTGTACTTATTTTCGGGAGGCTATGGAACTGTTAGGAAAAGCTTCACTTCTTTGATTCCTTATCGTGCGAAATTTGTTGACTTAGGAAAAGCTTAACTTATATTCTTTCACAGATGGTGAGGATATACACATCCAGATTGGAAGACCAAACAACTGCGCCCCCTGCTAGAGCCGCGAGAGGTCGGGGTCGGGGTAGAGGCCATGGACATCTATGCGGTGCAGCTAGAGCACCTGCACGAGCTGCTACAGAGGAGCCACCAGTAGCTCCAGCTGGAGACCAGGCACCTGAGATGCCTGTTACTGCCCCAGCACTTCAGGAGACCCTTGCCCAGTTTCTGAGAATGTTTGGAACTCGGGCTAGGTAGGGTTGATCCCACTTGCTCCAGCCACATCTCAAGCCTGGGGAGGAGCACAGACTCCCGCCGCTCGTACCCCTGAGCAGGGACTCCAGGTTGACCAGGTACCAGAGGTTATATCAGTACAGTTGGTCATCCCAGTTTAGCCCGAGGCTAGGGCAATAGCTTCTGAGGGGGAGCAGCTCAGACTCGAGAGGTACAAGAATTACCACCCTCCTACTTTTAGCGGTTTGGCTTCTAAGGATTCCTAGGGTTTTCTTGAGGAGTGCCATAGTATCCTCCGTATTATGGGTATTGTGGGGTTGCTTTCACTATATTCCAGCTTATGGGAGCAGCGTATCAGTGGTGGAAAGCGTATGAGTTGGGTAGTACGGGCGAGGCATCTTCGCTCACCTGGGATTAGTTCTCAAATATGTTCTTAAGGGAGTTTATTTCACAGAGTCACAGAGATGCATGGCGCGTAGAGTTTAAGCAGTTATGCCAGGGTTCTATGACCCTATCGGAGTATACAGTCCATTTCAGTGATTTATCCAGGCATACACCAGCATTGGTTGCTACTATTAGAGTGCGAGTCCGTCGATTTATCGAGGGGCTCAACCCTGGTATCAGATTTAGCATGGCTCGGGAGCTAGAGATGGACATCCCATACCAGTAGGTAGTGGAGATCACTAGGAGATTGGATGGTATGGGGGCCGAGAGAGAGAGAAGAGAGGGAGGCCAAGAGGCCTCGAGATTCTAGCACCTATAGTGGTGCTCGTGCCCTAGTTGCAGCTCGTCATGGTAGGGGCTATGTGAGCTGCCCTGTTCATTCAACACTTCCAGCTTCCAGCAATATTCCATCCACTCCTAGGCCCCAGGTTCTCCAATATGCACCTCCATTGTCTAGTGCACCTCCTGCATCGGGTGCTTTCAGTGGTCAGTCTAGCCGAGCAGGCCTGAAGCACTCACAACACTCAGGAGGGGTGCACCTCCACAGATTACTCAGGCTCTGCATATTCCACCGGGTCCTCAAGCCATGGTTACCACACCAGTTGCCACTCCACCTGCACAGCCAGCTAGAGGTGGAGGTCGAGTAGATAGAGGTCACCCTAGAAGGGGAGGCCAGGCCAGATATTATGCTCTTCTTGCTAAGATAGAGGCAGTTGCATCCGACTCAGTTATTAAATATACTGTTTCGATTTGTCATAGGGATGCATCGGTCTTATTTGATCCATGCTCCACTTACTCCTATGTGCCAGCTTACTTTGCTCTATATTTGGGTGTATTCTGTGATTCTTTGAGTTTTGTTGTTTGTGTGTCCACACCCGTGGGAGATTCCTTGTTATGGACCGTGTGTACCGATCGTGTTTAGTTGTTCTTAGTGGTTTTGAAACCAGAGAAGATCTATTGTTGCTCAGTATGGTAGATTTTGATGTTATTTTGGGCATGGATTCGTTGTCGCCCTATCATGATATCCTTGACTATCACGCCAAGACTTTGACGCTGGCTATGCCAAGTTTTCCACGGCTAGAGTTGAGAGGTACTTTAGATTATGTTCCTAGAAAGGTTATCTTATTTCTAAAGGCCCAACATATGGTTGAGAAGGGATGTGATGTAAATCTAGCATATGTGAGAGTTGTCAGTGTTGATACTCCTACCGTTGAATCAGTTCCGGTAGTGAGGGATTTTCCAGATGTATTCCCGGTGGATCTTCCGGGCATGCCGCCAGATAGGGACATCAATTTTGGTATTGATTTGTATCACCTTAGGGTACACCGGTCTTGTTTATAAAGAAGAAGGATGGTTTTATGCGCATGTGCATTGATTATCGCCAGTTGAACAAGGTTACAGTGAAGAACATGTATCCATTGCCATGTATTGATGACCTATTTGATCAACTACAGGGTGCCAGAGTGTTCTCCAAGACCGAATTGCGTTTAGGCTATCATTAGTTGAAGCTTCAGGAGCCAGACATCCCGAAGACTGCCTTCAAGACTCGATATATTCATTACGAGTTCCTTATGATGTCTTTTAGGCTGACCAAAGCTTCAGCAATGTTCATGCACTTGATGAACAATGTATTCTGGCCCTATCTTGACTTATTCATCATTGTGTTTATTAACGACATTCTGGTGTACTCCCGGAGCCGGGAGGATCATGAGCAGCACCTGAGGACTGTGCACTAGACCTTGAAAGAAAAGAAGTTATATGCCAAATTTTCAAAGTGTGAATTCTAGCTTGATTCAGTGGAAATTTTGGGTCATGTAGTGTCGCATGAGGGGATCAAGGTAGATTCGAAGAAGATTGAAGCAGTGTAGAGTTGGCCTAGACCGTCTTCAGGTACTGAGATCCGGAGTTTTCTTGGTCTGGCAGGGTATTACCGTCGATTCATAGAGGGTTTCTCATCTATTATTGCACCTATGACCAGATTGACCCAGAAGGGTGATCCATTCAGGTGGACTGAGGAGTGTGAGGAAAGCTTTCAAAAGCTCAAGATAGCTTTGACTACAGTTCTAGTGTTGGTGTTGCCTTCGGGTACGTGGTCTTATACTGTGTACTATGATGCATCACATATTGGTCTCGGTGCGATTTTGATACAGGACGTTAGGGTAATTGCCTACGCATCTAGATAGCTTAAGGTGCATGAGAAGAACTATCATGTCCACGACCTTAAGTTAGCGGTTATTGTTCATGCCTTGAAGATGTGGTGACACTATTTGTACGGTGTCCCTTGTGAGGTCTATACCGACCACCAGAGTCTACAACATCTGTTCAAACAGAAGTATCTTAACTTACGGCAGTGGAGGTGTTTAGAGTTTCTTAAGTACTATGATATTACCATTATACAACATCGCGGTAAGGCCAATGTGGTGGTCGATGCCTTGAGTCGCAAAGCGAAGAGTTTAAGCAATTTACCATATCTACCGGTAGCAGAGAGGACATTAGCCTTGGGTGTTCAATCCTTGGCCTACCTGTTTGTTGGATTAGATATTTCTGAGCCGAGTTGAGTATTGGCTCGCTCTTCGCTATATGATCGCATTAGAGAGTGTCAGTATGACAACCCCCATCTGCTTATCCTCAAGGACACGGTTCAGCACGGTGATGCAAAGGAGGTCACTATTGGGGATGATGATGTGTTACGGATGTAAGGCAGGCTATGTGTTCCCAATGTAAATGGCTTGCATGATTTGATTCTCTAGGAAGCTCATAGTTAGCGGTACTTCATTCATCCGGGTGTCGGTAATATGTATTAGGACTTGAGGCAGCACTATTGGTGGAGGCGGATGAAGAAGGACTTGAGGCAACACTATTGATGTAGGCGGATGAAGTTTGAGCATCAGCGGCCAGGTGGATTCCTTCAGAGGTTAGAGAATCCAGAGTGGAAATGGGAGTGGATTACTATGGATTTTGTTGTTGGGCTCCCACAGACTCAGAGGGAGTTCGATGCAGTATGCGTAATTGCAGATAGATTGACCAAGTCAGCTCATATCATTCCAGTGGTGACTACGTATTATTCAGAGCAGCTGACTCGGGTCTATATTCGTGAGATTTTCAGGCATCATATCGTGCCGCTATATATCATCTCTGATCGGGGTATGCAGTTTACATCGCAGTTCTGGAGGGCCGCACAACATGAGTTAGGCACACGGGTGGAGTTGAATACAACATTTCACCCTCAGACAGACAGACAGTCCAAGCGCACTATTCAGATATTGAAGGATATGATTTGTGCGTGTGTGATGGAGTTTGGCGGTTCTTGGGATTAGTTCTTACCGCATGTGGAATTTGCCTACAATAACAGCTACCAGTCGAGCATTCATATGGCCCCATTTGAGGCTATGTATGAGAGGGGGTGTCAGACTTCGGTGGGTTGGTTTGAGCCGGGTGAGGCTAGGCTATTGGAAAAGGTTAAGTTGATTTAGGATAGACTTCGTACAACCCAATCTAGACAGAACTGCTATGTAGATCGGAAGGTTCATGACATTGCAATCATAGTTGGGGAGCAGGTCTTGCTCCGGATTTCACCCATGAAGGGTGTTATGAGGTTCGGAAAGATGGGCAAGTTGAGCCCTAGGTATATCGGACCTTTTGAGATTCTTAAGAGGATTGGGGAGGTGGCCTACAAGCTTGCACTACCACCTAGTCTAGCTGCAGTTCATCCAGTATTCCATGTTTCTATGCTCTGGAAGTATCAAGGTGATCCGTCTCATGTGTTGTATTTCAGCTCAGTCCAGTTGGACAAGGATCTATCTTATGTCGAGGAGTCGATGGCCATTTTAGACAGGCAGGTTCAAAAGTTGAGGTCGAAGAACATTGCTTCAGTAAAGGTTCAATGGAGAGGTCAATCGGTCGAGGAAGGGACTTGGGAGACCGAGCATGATATGTGTAGCCGTTATCCTCATCTTTTCGCCACTTAAGGTATGTCTCTATACTTGTTCGTGGACGAATGTTTGTTTTAAGAGGGATAGGATGTAATGACCCGGCCGGTCATTTTGAGTATTTTAGCCCTGATCCCCTAAATTATGCTTCCTCTATGTTGTATCATGATTATGTGACCTGCCGGGGGTATTGGTTTTGGTTTCATGTGAGTTTCGGAGTGAAATGAGACAAAAAGTACCTAAGTTGGAGGTTTAGGTTGTAAAAGCTGATCGTAGTTTAACTTGTATGAAGATGACTCCGAAATGGAATTTTGACGGTTCCAATAGCTCCAAAGAGTGATTTTGGTCATAGGAGCATTTTCGGATGTCGATTTGGAGGTCCGTAGGTCGTGTCGGCGTGATTTGGCAAAAGTTGGAAAATGAAAGATTTTAGAAAGTTTAATCGGGAGTTGACTTTATTGATATCGGGGTCGGATCCCAATTCTGGAAGTTGGAATAGGTCTGTGATGCCAAATATGACTTGTGTGCAAATTTGAAGTCAATCGGAGTTGGTTTGGTATGAATCGCATCGGTTTCGAAATTTGGAAGTTCATAGTTCATAGGCTTGAATATGGGTTGTGATTCGTAGAATTTACGTTATTTGATGTGTTGTTAGGCCTCGAGTAGGTCCGTTATGTGTTTTGGAACTTGATGGTATATTCAGACGGGGTCCCTCGGGCCCTGAGTGTGATTCGAATCGAGTCCGGAATAATTGCGGACTCGCAAAAACTAGCAATTGGTCGCAGAAGCGCAAATGGTTTAGCCCATCTGGGGTCGCAGGTGCATGGTGTCAACCGCATTTGCGTGTCCGTAGGCATGGAGATGTGGTCGAAGATGCGGAAGAGGGGCTACTTGGTCTGTCATCGCAGGAGCGAAAAATCCTCCGCAGGAGCGCAGTCACATGTGCGAAGTTTTGTCCGCAGAAATAGAATATTTTGAGTTCAAGTGATATCCGCACCTTCGATGGTTCTTACGCAGGTGCGGCGTCGCAGAAGCGGCACAAAGGCCGCAGATGCGAGGATCGCTGGGCAAAAATATGAAAATTGAGGGTTTTAATTCATAATTCATTTGAGCTCGGTTTGAGGCAAAATTTCGAGAGATTTTCAGAGAGAACTTTTGGGTAAGGATTTCTAACTCATTTTTAATCAATTCACATGAATCTATTGATAATCTCTTCATTTAATTAGTGCTTTGGAGTCGGAAATTGGGGGAAATGGTAGAAACTCCTTAGGCTAAAATTTTGAGTTTTGAAAGGCGGATTGAGGTCGAATTTGAGTAATTCTTGTATGGTTGGACTCGATAACGAATGGGTGTTCGAATTTTGTAATTTTGGCAGGTTTCTGAGATACGGGCCTGGGTTGACTTTTTGGGTCAATTTTTCAATTCTTTGTAAAGATCGTAATTTCATTGTTTGAATTAGTTTTCTATAGTTATATTTATAGTATGGTTAGATTCGAGCAATTCGGAGTTGAAAAATCGAAGTGGATTGATTTAGCGTGGTTTGAGATAAGTGACTTATCTAACCTTGTGGGAGGGGGGTAGGGGGGATTACCCCTTAGGATTTGGTATTGTTGTGATAATTGTGATATGTGAAAGCCTTGTACACAAAGTGACGAGTGTGTGCACGGGCTAAATGTTAAAATTTCTAGTTTTTAGCTATGAAGTTTCCTTTCATGCTTTAATTAAGTTACTTTAATATGTTATAGTCATCATAATTAGTCTAATGTCACATGTCTACTTGTCTTATCTCTTATTTGCTAATTGCTCTACTTGTTTAGTTGAAAGTCTTATTTCCTTATTCTGTATTCACTATTTAACTGTTGAATTCTTACTTAAAATTGCTACTCATTGGAATATCTTGTTGTTGAAATTGGTATTGAGTTGCAAAGGCCGTGATTCCTATCGAGGCAAAGTGTTAAGTTGCGAAATATCATTCTATTGATTTATTCTTCCGGTTATTATTGTTGAGACTTAGTGTACACCATGGTTGAGTAGAGGGCTCTTTATTGTAATATTCTATTATTGTTTGGTTTCTCTGGAAAATTGTGATATTGGGCATTTGAGGTGCGATTTGTGCACTGAAAGCCATGCGGTGTAATAAGGTGGGCTAAAACGCAGGATGCTATTTTGGAAAAAATAATTTTCAAAACTAAATATAAAGTCTCCCGCAGTGATATAAGAAAAGACTGTGAGTTACTTTTTATGATTTGGGACTACGAGGCGGTGCCTCAGTAGTGGCCCTTGTCGATCTTTCTCAATTTGTTGTATTTTTCTTGCTTCTTTGTTCCCTTAACATGTTAATCCTTATTTCCTTCCGTGTTGTATTAACTTCCTTGATTTTGTGTTGTTAACTTTTGGTAAATTCCTTATCGTTTCATTTCCAATGTCATTATCATTATATCATTATGTCTTTCGTCTTGTTTCTTATTATCTCAGGTAGGGACTTGACCTGACCTCATGACTACTCTACTGAGGTTACGCTTGGCACTTACTAGATACCGTTCTGGTGTCCTCATGCTATGCTTCTATATATTTTTTTGTGCAGATCCAGGTACTTCCTCTCAGTCCCGGCACTACTGAGTTGAGTTTATTTTGGAGACTTCAATGTTCATCTGCCCGCGTCTGCAGGCTTCAGAGTCCCCTTCTTCCCTGTTTTCCTTATTTCATTATCCTATTATAGACAGTGATGTATAGGATTTGTTCAGCACTGTTACTTAGAGCTTGTGTCTTATATTTTACTGGGTTTTGAGAGTTGTACATATTGAGTTACAAATTTTATTTATATAGTTGTTGAAGTTTTGAGACTCTAAATTATTATTTAAATTATTTTGCATGTTGTTAGGTTTACTTAGTCTTAGAGATTAGGTGCCTTCACGACATCCTACGGAGAAAATTTGGGATTGTAACACTTATTCATGCATATCTTCTCTATATGCAATTGTTGTTGGTTTAGTAATACTAGGCACATATCTTCTCTACCTTTTGAGCTGTTAAATTGCTATGAAATATGTGCATATCTTCTCTATGTGCACTGATTGGCTACACCTGTACTTGGTGCTTAGATTTCAGTATTTGGTTGTGTGCATGTATATTATAAACTATACAAGTTTGGTTAGTAAGTATCATTGTCCATTCTCGCCACTACCTAACCGAGGCTAGTCATGATACTTATTGAGTACATGGAGTCAGTTAAACTAATACTGCACTTTACACTTAATTATGCAGATCCAAGAGTCGGACCAGCTGAGTGTTGTGAGTTGTTGGTATTGCGATTGAGACACAAGGTAGAGTTGCATCCTGATCGCAATCCCTAGCGTCTCTTTCTATATTTTTTTTACTGTTGTTATTTCAGATAGTATATTGTATTAATGGATTTGTATCCAAATATTAGAGCTTATAAGATAGTGTTACCAGTTTTTGAGGATTTATTATACTGATTGGGTAATCACAATGTGTGCCCCCCATCATGTCTACATACTGATTAACATGGCACTAGGATGTATACTTAACTTAATTTTGATCTTTATGTCTCAACTAGTTTAACTTCATGCATCTGTACATAATAATCTATGTATGCATGTAAACCTTTTTTTCTCCTAATTCTTTCAATATGAGGTTGTCTATGTAGTACTTTGCTATGTGTGAAATCCTGCTGAACCTACTGGCCTGCTTGACTAGTTCATAGCTATTGTGTATCATCTTTATATACTGATTCGGTGTCTTGATTTATGCTTTTAATCTTGTTATCCAAAAAAGCATGCTTATTATCTTCTCCTTTGATTGTCCACCTTATTATTGATATCTGATATTTCTTGATTATCTCTATCATTGTATATGCTTATGAAGTGCACATGTTATATAAAATGAGTATATTTTGAATAAAACCTCGCGGCTACTTTGTCCAAGTTAGTCTTGCTACTTACTGAGTATATAAAATCAGTGCAATCAGTTGCACTCATACTGCACTTCTGCATCTCGTGCGTAGAGTTTGGAGCTGAGCTGATGTGGAGTTTGAGGGCGAGTATTGAAGATATATCAGTATTTCAATTATTAGCTACCATTTATTTATGGTAGCCTAGGATCTTGTATTTATATCTATCTATATTCAAGCATATAATATATATATATATATATATATATATATATATATATATATATATATATATATATATATATATATATATATATATATATATATATATTTATATATATATATATATATATATATATATAGTTGCTTATAACTTGTAACACCTGTTCTTTCATGGGTTTGTATTAAATTTCGTATTCTTATTCCATTATTTATTTGATGATTTTCAGTTGGGTTATATTTTAAGTTGGTTAGTTCGCCTAGTGGGTTGGCTTAGGTGCCATCATGTCACGATTCCAAAATTTCATCGGAGGTAGTCGTGATGGCACCTAGTCTCTAAGACTAGATAAGCCTAACAAATAACAGAATCTATCAGAAATAACGACTAAGAATATTATATAAAGCTGACAAGTCTCATAATACTTCAATACTGAATAACAGATTATAATATTCACAAAACTCGGTGAAACTGAGTCATAAGCTCTACGAAAAGTGCCCTAGTAGTCTCTAAATACAACTCTGTTTGAGATAAAGATAAATAATACTAAAGCGATAGAAGAAGATGACTCAGATGCCTGCGAGTGTCGAGCAGGTATACCTTAAAGTCTCCGTGGCAATTCGCGATCAGCTAACTAATGACTGGCACACCCCGAGGTACCTTGATCTGCAAACAAATGTGCAACAAGCGTATCATGAGAACACCACAGCGGTACCCAGTAAGTATCAAGACTAACCTCGGTGGAGTAGTGACAAGGTACAATCAAGACACCTACTAGATATAATAACCTGTGCAACATACTAATATAATGCTAATAAAGAAACAAATATCAGTACAAAGCTAAACATAAACAAAGAATAACAGAATAACACTAGCAAAGGATGGGAGAAACAATTGCACAGACAACTCACGTGCCAATACCATTATTACCTTAGATCTGCACGGACAACTCACGTGCCAATAGTAACAATACCTCATATTCGCACGGACAACTCACATGTCAGTATTAACACTATCTCATATCCACACGGACAACTCACGTGCCACAATCCAGTCATCACATAGAAGGCAGATATACAAGAATACACGTATATCATCAATGAACATCAAGAATTATATTCATGGGCTGATATAGTGACAGGTTACAGTGTATGCTTGTGCAAGTGTACTATCACAGCTTGAGTCAGCTAGTAAGATCAGAGACATCAAATAGCACATTAGAAACAACTCGACAAAAACCCGCAATATGCATGACTCACACAAGATAGTCACACCACCACACAAATATCATAAATTAAAATGCCCCAGGCTATCACAAATCATCCCCGACATAGCTCACATTGTCTTGTCGCGTGCGCAATAATAAAGTATATGCCCGCGTTGTCTCACCACATGCGCATCAATAATTATCCTACCTTGTCTCGCCACGTGCGCAAACCCTACATACGTAGCCTGCCTTGTCATGCCGCATGTGCAAATATCAATAATAATAATAATAATAATAATAATAATAATAATAATAATAATAATAATAATAATAATAATAATAATAATAATAATAATAATAATAATAATAATAATAATAATAATAATAATAATAATAATAATAATAATAATAATAATAATAATAATAATAATAACTCACGTCCAAACACCCCGATAATTCTCTCAACAATATCACATGTGCCAAAAAACATAACACCACAATATAATAACTTGCACCACATGTGCCTATATGCCACAATATTTCCATAACAACTATTCCAATACCACAACCACACATAGCCCCCAGCTCAACAACACTGAGTACAACAACAACAACAATAACACGAGAGTGAGGCAAGTAAATCAATACAAGAATTACAACAACACAATGAAACTAAAGAATAAGATCAATAATAAAAGACATAACAAGTAATAATGACTTCAAATAAGAATAACTCTACAATGAGAGAGATAACATGTAAATAAAAGAGGCAACAACTCCAATTAAAACATATAGGATTATATTTGGCAATAAAAGATAGAACATGAACTAACAACTTTGGATAAAGCATGTACGGGTAAACTTAACAATGGAGGATATAACATGTTAGGGAAACTTCAATTAAATGTACATAAGAAGCCAAAGGGTCTAAGCCGATCAAGTTTTCACATCTAAGGCTGTGTACATACTCGTCACCTCATGTACACATATTTCACGTAATTCAAATAGTGAAATCAAACCAATCCCTAAGGGGTAGTTCCCCCACACAAAGTTAGGTAAGATACATACCTCAGCTAGGCCAAATCAACACTCAAAGATAGCTTTTTCCTTAAAGTTTGCCTTCGCACGATTCAAATCTAAGACAAAATGACTTGTTGACATCATGTAACGACTCAACTGGTAGTTTTGAGTATTTTAGCCCCAATTCCCTAAATTATGCTTCCTATATGCTATATTATTGTTATATAACTTTTCGGGGTGGTTGGGTTTTGTTTCGGGTGAGTTTCAGAGTGAAATGGGATACATAGTCCCTAAGTTGGAGGTTTAAGTTGTAGGGGTTAACCGTAGTTTGACATGTGTGAAGATGACTCCAGAATAGAGTTTTGATGGTTTCGATAGCTTCGTAGGGTGATTTTGGTCTTAGGAGTATGTCCGGATGTTGATTTAGAGGTCCGTAGGTCAATTCGGCGTGAATTGGCATAGGTTAGAAAGTTTTACTGGGAGTGAAAATATTTATATCGGGGTCGGATCCCAATTATGGAAATGGAAATAGGTTCATAATATTATTTATGACTTGTGTGCAAAATTTGAGGTCAATCGGAGTTGTTTTGGTATGAATCGGCGTTAGTTTCTAAATTCAGAAGTTCATAATTGCTTAGGCTAGAATATGAGTTGCGATTCATAGAATTTATGTTGTTTGATGTAATTTTTGGCCTCGATTAGGTCCGTTATGTGTTTTGGAACTAGTTGGTATATTCGGACGAGGTCCCGGGAGCCCCGGGTGTGATTCAGATCTAAACAGGAACAATTTGGACCTGCTGAATTTTGCTGAAGGTTGGCAACTTCTGGTGTCTTCACACCTACGGAAGGATTGACCGCAGGTGCGGGCTCGCAAAAGAGAGCACTTGCTCATAGCTACAGAGTTGGGCATGCCTAGCTGGGGGTGCAAGAGCGGAAAATATTCAGCAAAAGCGGCTTCGCTTATGCGATGAAGAGAAACGCAGGGGCGATAGTGGTCGCAGGTGCGACACTTATCGCCGCAGGCGCGACAGTGGTCGCAGGTGCGACACTTATCGCCACAGGCGCGCACGCGCAGGTGTGTCCCTTTGCTCATATAAACGGAGAGTGAGGAATAAGTCATGGCCACACCTGCGATGGAAATTCCTAGGTGCGACAGTAAGGTCGCATGTGCGAATTAACTGGGTAGAAAAGGGGAAAATCTGAGGGTTTGATTCAAAATTCAGTTAGGGACTTAGAGAGATTGGTTTGAGGCGAAATTTCGAGGGATTTTCATAGAGGACTTTGGGGTAAGGAATTCTAACTCGTTTTTAATTAATTCACATGAATCTATTGATAATTTCATCATTTAATTGGTGCTTTGGAGTTGAAAATTGGGCAAACATATGTAGAAACTCCTTAGGCTAAATATTTGAGTTTTGAAAGGCAAAGTAAGGTTGGATTTGAATATTTCTTGTATGGTTGGTCTCGATATCCAATGGGTGTTCAGTTTTTATAATTTTGGTCGGGTTCCGAGACATGGGCCCAGGTTGACCTTTTGGGGCGATTTCTCAATCCTTTGCAAAGATCGTAATTTCATTATTTGAATTAGTTTCCTATAGTTATATTTATAGTATGAAATTATTTTGGCTAGATTCGAGCCATTTGGAGTTGAAAAATCGAGGGAAAGGCCTTCTAGTTGATTGATTTAGCGTGGTTTGAGGTAAGTGACTTGTCTAACCTTGTGTGGGAAAACTTTTCCTTAGGATTTGGTATTGTTATGATAATTGTGATATGTGGACGTCGTGTATGCAGGGTGACAAGTGTGTACACGGGCTCTAACTTCTGATTTTTAGCTATGTAGTTTCCCTTCATGCTTTAATTGAGTTACTTTAACATGTTATAGTTACCATATATAGTCTAATCTCACATGTCTACTTGTCTTATCTCTTATTTGCAACTTATCCTACATGTTTAGTTGAATTACTTTCTTCCTTTTATTCCGTATTCATTATTTAACTGTAAATTCTTTACATGGAATTGCTATTCTTTGAATATCTTATTGTTGAGTTTGGTATTGAGTTGCAAAGGTTGGTGTTTCTATTGAGGCAAAGTGTAAGTTGTAAAATATTATTTTATTGAGTTACTCTCCGGTTATTATTGTTGAGACTTGTGTATATTGTGGTTGAGCCGTGGACTCCTTATTGTAAAATTTTTGTTATTGTTGGCTTTTCTGGCAAGTTGTGATATTGGGCACTTGTGGTGCGAATTGTGATACAATGTGGTTTTGATACGCATGTGGTGGTATAAGGTATGGGTGTTGAAACACATGCGGTGAGGTAAGGTGGGTGTGATATGTGTGGCTAGTAGGCGATCTAATAGAAGCCATGCGGTGTGATAAGGTGAGCTAAAAAATAGGGTGCTATTTCGAAAAAATGATTTTCAAAACTAAATGTAAAAACTCCTGCGGTGATATAAAGAAAGACTGTGAGTTACTTTTATGATTTGGGACTACGAGGCAGTACCTCGGTAGTGGCCCTTGTTGATCTTTCTCTATTTGTTGTATTTGACTTGGTTTTTTGTTTCCTTAACATGTAAATCGTTGTTTCCTTCCGTGTTGTATTAACTATCTTGATTTTGTATTGTTAACTTTCCATAAATTTCTTATTGTTTCATTTCCATTGTCATTATCATTAAATCGTTATATCTTTCATCTTGTTTCATATTATCTCAAGTAGGGCCTTGATCTGACCTCGTCACTACTCTACCGAGGTTAGACTTGGCACTTACTGGGTACCGTTGTGATTTACTCATACTATGCTTCTGCACATCTTATGTGCAGATCCAGATACTTCCTATCAGTCCTGGCATTAGTGAGCTGAGGTTGCTTTGGAGACTTCAAGGTACACCTGCCCGTGTCCGCAGGCCTCGGAGTCCCCTTCTATCCTACTTTTCCTTATTTCGTTACACTATCTTAGACAGTGATGTATAGGTTTGTTCAGTACTGTTACTAGAGCTTGTGATTTATACTTTATCAGGTTTTGGGAGTTGTACATATCAAGTTGCAGATTTTATTTATGCAGTTGCTGAAGTTTTGAGATTTTAAGTTATATTTCAATTATTCAATATGTTGATAGGCTTTCCGAGTTTTAGAGACTAGGTGACGTCAAAACTTCCTACGGAGGGGATTTGGGGTCGTGACACATCAACCAATGCAAGAGAAATCAATTACAATTAATAAAACCATGATCTTTGCACAATTCCTCAAAAGACAACAAAAGTCAACTCCGGGCCCGCTCGATCAAAACTCGAGTCCAAGGGTAGATTCTGACTACCCATAATCGTACGAATCTATATATGTATTTTATTTTTAAATTCGAGTCCAATTCAACTCTCAAATCTCAAATTTTAATTTTTCAAAACGTAAAAAACGTTTCCCAAAATTTCACTTTGATTCTCAAACTTTTGATGTTAAATCTCATAAACAATCATGAAATATAGTTAGAAATTGATCAAAATCACTTAACCAATGATTGTAGATGAATATTCCCTCTCCGAATCTTCTCCTACTGACTCTAGGGTTCAAAGATATGAAAAATGAAGCTAAAGTTCTTACTTCTAGCCCTTATGTTCAGGTGCAAATGCGAAGAATTATTGCAAAAGCGGCATCCATCGCATTCCTTCTAGCGTCGCAAATGCGACGATTTTATCGCAAATGCGAACATGAACACTGCGCAAAAGTGACAATTAAGATCGAAAATGCGATCTAGCCCAGCCCAGGTCCCCATCTCAAATGCAAACCTTGTGTGCTCAAATGGAAACAAGACAGTCCCCGGCATACCTTGCATGTCACGACCCAAATCGGAGGGCCACGACTGACACTCGGTGCCTACTCAATCGAGCGCTACGTACCTTATCCTTCTTTACTATAAGACTCATCATGGGCCATGATAGACCATATCTATATATATAAGTAACAATATTAGAACTTAACTCACATAACTAATTCGAAAAGATTTCTATAGATACATAGGGTCCGATAAGGCCGTTGACATGTCATACATAAAATTATACATAATACATTGTTTGCAAAACCTCTAAGAAAACATGACCATAATATATAAGTTGGGACAGGTTTTCCGACATCCTCATAAAATAAAATAATTTGTATAGAACATGACTCGGCAATACTCCACGAAGAAGTGGAGCTCACCAACCAAAAACTGATATGTAGAGGCAGCCTACAGTGGAGGGTCCTCGCCTCGTGTATTTACACCTGCGTGGCATGAAGCACAGCGCCCCCAGGCAAAGGGACGTCAGTACGAAGAATGTACCGAGTATGTAAGGCAGAAATGAAACATAACAATAAGATACTACCACTGGGAGAGATAAGTGTCAATCTGTAACCTATGACTTGCCTCTGAGGGCCATAACATATAGAATAAGTCTCATCTCGTATATATAAATAAAACTACAATATAATAGTTCTAATTACATCTTTCTTGTGACGTTAACTACCCAACTGATTAGTGGTAACTGTCCGACCATCCGTAGCGTGGTGGTAAATGCATGATTGCCTGACCAGCAGTAGCTCGGTGGTAAATGTGCCCAGCCGACCATAGCTCGGTGGTAAATGCATGACTGCCCGACCGGCCGTAACTCGGTGGTAAATGATGATGCAAATAATATCATTATGAACATTAATATCTTTATCAAATACCTCTATAGGGAACTAGAAACACACTTAAACATACTTGAATATCATTTTACAAGGATGAATAACGTAGACCTTCTTAGTTACTAAGAGTAGAACCATTTATGAAATAATATTACGTTTACGTATTGTTACTTGGATCATGCCAAAAGAAAGAAGGAATAGCCTTAACATACCTTAATTGCTTATACGAGCTTGTAGAAGATCGCTTCTTTAAAGCTTCCCTACACCTTACTTCAATGGAGATAATTTGATAACAGAGACGTCCAATTAAGATACTATTCTTCTTTGTTAAAATAAAAAGAAGAAATAAGACTTCTGTTGGTACTTCATTGAATTGCAAAGAAGAGGAATGTAAACTATTGCTTATTGATTTATATATAAAGATGGTAAGATTAGATAAAGATCTCATGCAAAATTTGTTAACTTTGGCAGTGGAACATGAGTAATTAGATAAGGTGTAACTTTTTAAGGAAAGTTGGGCACGTGTAAGTTATACATATCACATTACTTCATGTAGAGATAATGGAATATATAAGTGTATGGTATAAATAATAAATCCATATATGATAATAAAATTGGAAATTAAAAGTTCTTGTCTCATACTTTTAAAATTATTTAATAATCAACTCATCACATTTCTATTTAAAGAAAATCATAAGTGCTTTATAAATTTAAACTATACAAATATATCATAAACATTATGACACTAGAAAATATATGTTATAAAATTATAATTTTCCATCCAAATTTCAAGAGTATATATTTTTGTACTATTAATTCTCAAGATGGGTAAAGATAACTATTATTATGAGAAAATAATTTCTAAAGGGAATAAAAACATTACTTTTCTTATAAGGAAGAGATTTCTTTTCTTATAATACATAAAATATCATTTAAAAGTTTCCTCCTATCATGTGTTTAACTAAAACTTATCAAAAATATAATACTAATAGCTTTTGATAATCATATTTATCAAATATTTACAAAAGAATATTTCTCTTAAAAGAAAGCACCATATCAAGGCAATAAATAACGTTTTCAAAATTCAATAAACTTACGGGGTCTTACATTTATAACTTCATATACGACCTTAGTTTCTTCCAACTAACATTGTTTACGATACATCCAAACACTAAGGTACGAGGTGTTACATTGCAATTTTGATCTCTCCCCTCGCAAATACGAATATAGTCTCGCATTTGCGAAATCTGCAGCACCTGTTCAAAACCAACAAACTAAAACTCTTCCAAACACTCCAAAATGCACTCGAAACTCACCCGAGCCCTCAGGGCTCCACATCAAATATCAACACAAGTATAAGAATATAATACAAACTCACTCGCACGATCAAACCACTAAAAATAACATCTGAAACTATGAATCAGACCTCCAAAACACATGAAATTAACATTAAAACTCAAGAATTTCTAAAAACACAACCACGCATCTGATTCCTATAAAATCAATTCGGAATGATGCCAAACTTTATAGATAAGTTACAAATATCATAACAGACTTATTCTAAGATCCAAAACTAAATTTCGAACCCGATAGCCATAAAGTCAAACCATAGTCAAACCTAAGAAATTTCTAAACCTTCAAATTGCCAACTTTTGGCAAAACATGCTGAATCAATCTAGGGACCTCCGAATTCAATTTCGGGCGTACGCCAAAGTCAAAAATTATAATACGAACCTATCGGAACTATCAAAATTCTGTTCCAGAGCCGTTTACACAAAAGTTAAACCTCGGTCAATATTTTCACTTAACGTCTAAAATGAGAATCACTCATCTAAATAAATCCTGAAATATTTGAAAATCGAATCCGACCATATACGCAACTTATAATACATAATATGAAGTGACTCAAGACCTCGAACCACTGAACGGAATGTTAAAACTCAAAATGAATGATCGGATTGTTACACATCATGACCTTGATGAGATTTTGGATTATAACAGTAATCTTGAGACAATGAAATAGTTGGACTTCTATGGTGATACCGGGTTTGTGGAAGTGTTGGTATACTTGAGTTGTTGTGGAAGAAAAAATGGAAGGTGAGATAAAACAGGGTTAGGGTGGAAGTGACATGACATATGGAATTCACCTCATTTAATATTCTGGCCATAGAATTTTAATAGTGCGGTCCCAGCCACGATGGAATTTCATTAAAAGTAGGAGCATATTTGACAAGAATGGTAACAATAGGGGTAATTTCATTCGCAAAGTATGACAAAGGTTAAATATAAATAATTTTTAAAAGTAGAAAGGTAAATCTATTCTTTTTCCCTAGTTATGTTGATTAGTTTTGTCTAATATTAGGACAACGATAGAACATCATAAAATTCGAAATTTAAACAGTGGGTCAAATGGTTATTTGGTCTTTACAAAAGGTCTTTTTGCTTTGTGGATATTTAAAATTTGATTTGGGTTTATGACCCTTGTGGACCTACGTCTAATAAAAGATTGTTATGTCAGCATTTGTGAATCCTTTGCAAAATTGAAGGGCTTCACCACAATTAAGAGATATCAAAACACGATAGGCAAAACGATGAAAGAGGAATAAGCAAATTCCCTCCATCAGTCCAAGCTTCCCAAAATTCTGTGGTATGAATAAGCTGCATTGCAATAAATTCTTGTTTTGAGTTCGTAGATATGTGGGTAAGTAATAATCCCTCCATCTCAATTTATGTGGCAGTGTTTAACTCGGCACAGAGTTTATAAAAAAAATATATTTTTCAACTCGTGGTCTAAAATAAGTCATATATATTTGTGTGTAATGACCCGGTCATTCGTTTTGAGTATTTTAGCCCTGATCCCCTATTTATTACCTCCTCTATGTTGTATTATGGTTATATAATTTGCCGAGGGTATTTGGCTTTGGTTCGGGTGATTTTCGGAGTGAAATGGGACACATAGTCCCTAAGTTGGAGTCTTAAGTTGAAAGAGTTGACCGTAGTTTGATTTTTGTGTAGACGTCTCTGGAATGGATTTTGACAGTTCCAATAGCTCTGTATGGTGATTTTGGACTTATGAGCGTATCCGGATATTGATTTGGAGGTACGTAGGTCATTCAGCTTGAATTGGTAAAAGTTAGAAAGTTGAAGGTTTGAAAGGTTGAGAAGTTTGATCGAGAATTGACTTTATTTAAGTTAAAATAGGTTCGTCATGTCATTTATGAGTTGTGCGTAAAATTTGACATCAATTGGAGTTGTTTTGGTATGAATCAGCGTTAGTTTTGGAAGTCAGATGTTCATAGTTTCAATAGGCTTGAATTAGTTTGCGATTCGTAGAATCAATGTTGTTTGATGTATTTTTTTTGCCTCGAGTTGGTCTTTTATGTGTTGCAAAACTTGTTGGTATATTCGGACGGGGTCCCGAGTGTGAGTCGGATCGAAATCGGATCATTTTTGAACTTAATTGAATTGCTGAAGCTGCTGGTTTTTCTATTCTGGTTTCATTCTACATGTTCACGAAGGTTCTCCCGCGATAGCATAGAGTTATCAAGGACTGCTGGGATTTTTCTCTTCCCGTTCGTGAAGGTAAGGGCGTGATCGCAATGTTTGCTAAGCTTGTTCATCGCGAACGTGTCAGGTATATCCTGTTCGCATATAAGGAAAGTGAGGTTGGGGGCTGAGGCACGCTTGTGCATCACATTCGCGTGGCCTTGGACGCGGTCGGGTAGGTGGGGGAAGCTGGTCATCGCTTTTGCGACTGGCTTCACGCGATTGAGATGAGTGTTTTATTAAGGTGGGGAGATTTTTTCAACGCGATCGCGAGTCTTCGTCCGCGATCACGATAGAGGACGACTGGGCAGCAGTATTAAAATTTCAAAATGAGGGTTTCATCTCATTTTTTTATTTTTGGACCTAGAGAGTTCGGTTTGTGGCGATGTTTCGAGGGATTTTCAATAAAATCATCGGGGTAAGAGATTCTAACTTGGTTCTGGCTATATTATATGAATCCAATATTATCTTCATCATTTAATTAGTGATTTGAGCTGAAAATTTGGGAAAATATTGTGAGAAGTTCTTAGACTAAATTTTGGGGATTTTGAAATACGATTTGAAGTCGGATTTGAGTAATTCTTATATGGTTGGACTCGTTATCGAATGGATGTTCGAATTTTATAATTTTGGTCGAGTTCCGAGATGCAAGCCCGGGGTTGACTTTATATTTCTCTTTAAAGATCGTAACTTTATTGTTCGGAATAGCTCCCCATAGTTTATATTTATGGTATGAAATTATTTTGGCTAGATTCTAGCCGTTCGGAGTTGAATAATCGAGGAAAAAGTTTACAAGTGGATTGAGTAGCGTGTTTTGAGGTAAGTTTCTTGCCTAACTTTGTGGGAGGGAGAAGAAATTTCCCGTTAGGATTGGTATTGGTTTGTGCTAATTGTGATATGTGAAAGCCGTATACGGAAGGTGACGAGTGTGTACACGGGCTAAATATGGTAATTGACCGGTTTTAGATATGTAGATCCCTTTCATGCCTTTAATTGAGTTACCATAACATGTTATATTCATCATCATTAGACTATCTTCACATGCTCAACTTGTCTTATCTCTTACTTGTTAATTTTCTTTACATGTTTAGTTGAATTTATTGTTTTTCTTTATTTCTTATTCATTATTTAACCATTGAGTTCTTTACTTGAAGTTGTTATTCTTGGACTATCTTATTGTTAAAATTGGTATAGAGTTATAAAGGTTGTGATTCACATTGAGGCAAAGTTGTAAGGTTGCGAAACACTATTCTTGTTGAGTTAGTCACTTCCGGTTGTTATCGTTGAGACTCTTGCATATATTATGGTTGAGCCTTGGGCTATTTATTGGGGTAAAATTATTATTGTAGATTTCTTTGGAAAGTTATGATATTGGGTACTTGAGGTGCTATATATGATACGTTGTGACAATGATGCACATGCGGCGGTATAAGGATTGGGGTTGAAACGCTTGCGGTGAGATAAATTGGGCTTGATACGCGTGTTGCTAGTAGGGGAACTACTTGAAGCCACGTAATGTGATAAGGTGGGCTAAAACGCGGGAAGCTATTTCGGGAAAAATAATTTTTAAAACTAAATGCAAGGCTCCTGCGGTGATATAAGAAAGAATTGTGTATAGTTTTCTGACATGAGACTATGAGGCGGTAGCTCGGTAGTGATTCTTGTTGATACTTTTCTGTTACTTCACTTATATTTGGTTGTTTTGTTTCTCTCGCATGTCATTCCTTATTTCTTCCGTGATTGCCTTAATTCAGTGTAGCCAAACTTGGTATATTTCCTTATTGTTTCATTTCCATTGGTATCATTATTACACTGTTGTATACATGTTCAGTTTCTTATTTAGTCCAGTAGTGCCTTGACCTCGTCACTACTCCATCGAGCTTGGCATTTACTGGGTACCGTTATGGTATACTCATGATATACTTCTGCACATCCTTTTATGCAGATCCAGGTACCTCCTGCCAGTCCAGGCACAAATGAGGCAAGCTCAGCTTCGGAGACTTCAAAGTATACATGCCGGTCTCCGCAGGCATCGGAGTCACCCTCTATCTAGTCTACTTCACTTTTTTTCCCTTTGTAGATATTGTCGTATATGGATGATTAGTATTTATTCGTAGAGCTTGTGACTTGTTAGCACCAGATTTTAGAAAGTTTGTTATGCTGAATTGCGAAGTTTTCTTTATAATAGCTATTGAGTGTTTGAGAGTTTTATCGTTATTTCAGTTATATTCTGCATGTATGTTAGGCTTACCTAGTATTAGAGATTAGGTTCCATCACGATATCCTACGGAGGAAAATTGGGGTCGTGACAGTGTAGCTATAAATCATCTGAGTAGAGAAATTTAAAGTTAAATTATTTCTAAATAAGAAAGTATGACATTCCTTTTGGGGCTAACTAAAATGAAAAGAGTGTCACATAAGTTAGGACAAAGGGAGTATATTTTTTGAACTTTTGTTTTTTGATTATTTTGTGGATAAAATTGAGAAATAGGAGGGCTTAAATAAGAAAACGAACTAAACCGATATTTGATGGTCGAAGTAAAAGATGAATCAGAAAAGAAATTTGTTAGTTGAAACAGGAAATTTGTGTATTAGAACGTAGGAGATCTTAATAAGAAATGTAGGAGATTCTAGTGGGAAATATAGAAGATCGTAGTATAAAATAAAGGAGCTATTAGTGTCAGCATAGGAGATTTGATATATAAAGCATAAAATATTTGTAGTTTAAAGTGTAAGAGATTAGTATTATAAAAGCATAAAATACTTTTGTTTTGCAGGTGATCAATATGTGTAGATATCAATAAGTAATTGGACTATTTTTATTTAGTTTGTGTCTGAGTAGAATATTGTTAGGGTAATTTATTATCGCCAAGGAATATGTTATAATGATTTGGTAGAAGTAATATTCCAATAATTCAAGATAAATATAATTCGGACAATATTATTATGTATTACCAGCCAAAAGTTTTGGATAAAACTATGCAAGAGATTCCATATGCTCCAATAGAGGATGATTTTTTACTTAAAGTGTATCTGAAAATTGTTGATGAACCAGCTGCTAGAATAATATTGAAAGTTTGTTTATACGAGGATGGAGAAGGAATTAAAACGACAAGTGTAGGAAATTATGAATATGGTGAAGTACAAGTTACTGTGAAAAGCAATTATTGTATTGTTATCCAAGAGCATTATAGTCTTATCTTCGTGGAAGAAGAGAAACCAATGGATAAATTTTACAAACTTCTATAGGAGCATAATATAATCCCCGCTTACCAAGTTGACGATGTGAAACTATTTAGTCATAAGAGGGTTGTATTAAGGAGGGAGAGAGTGTTGGGACTCCAATTTTTGAATGATCAAGTGCTATGAAAAATATAACTTGGGGTGGATATCTTTACAATGGTGCCGAGCAACAAGTGCAGCAATAAGGGTAAATATAGTGACCTTTTCGATATTTGTTTGAGACATACTGTTAAAATGAAAAAGAAAGTTTTGAGGAAGTTAAAAATGATTGTTGTGTTTGCAAAGTTTCAGTTCAAGATAAAAATTTCTAATCCGTTGTTAGTTTTTTTTTTTGAAATGCATTGTTGAGGCGTGCACTTGGCACGTACGTTTGTAAAGTTGACAAATTCATCATTCTTTATCAACCAAAAGTATTATGGTGAGAATAATTGTGAGATCATATAGAAAAGTACCATAAACAAGCTTTCTTTGATTGATGTCCCGACCCGGCCGGTGATTTTGTCAATTGCAATCTTGTTTCCCTATTTATTACTTCTTCTATATTCATTTGTGGTTAAGTGACTTATCGAAGTGGTTGGATTGGTTTTGGAAAAGTTTCGAAATGAATTGGAACACTTAGTCCCAAAGTTGAAAGTTTAAATTGAAAGAGTTGACAGGAGTTTAACTTTTGTGTAGACGGCTCCAGAATGGTATTTTGATGGTTCAAATAGTTTTGTATGATAATTTTTGATTTAGGCGTATGTCCGTATATTGATTTTGAGGTCTGTAGGTTGATATGGTGCTTTTGGGCGAAAGTGGGAAAATTAAAGGTTTGGAAGGTTGAGAGGTTTGACCGGGAGTTGACTTTATTGATATCGGGTTTAGATTTTGGTTTTGGTAGTTCGAATAGGTCCTACCTTAGGATGTCGTGATGGCACCTAATCTCTAATACTAGGTAAGCCTAACATGTTGATTTAATAACATAATTGAATTATTTAATCATTTATCATAAATCATTAAATGACATATACAGCTGCAAGCGGCCAATAATTATACATTTTCCAAAACTGATAGTACGGAGTCATAAGCGCTGCTAAAACACACTAGAATTTCTAAACACAATACTATTTTGAATTACAATTTAACAGTAGCATAATGAAGTAAGATGGTGACTCCGAGGCCTGCGAATGTCAAGCAGGTATACCTTGAAGTCTCCTGTCGTGCATATGCAACTCTCAACAACACAATGAAAATACCTGGATCTGCAAAAATATGTATAATTTGAGAGTATACATATTTAGAAGGTTGAGAGTATAATTTGAGAACCCAATTATATTGAAAGTGCGATAACCATTTAGAATAATAAGGCACCAAATGAGATAACGACTTTTATCTTAAGAGGCACATAGAATAAAGCATGTTAATAATTTTTTTATTTAAAACAGTATATTACCAACAACTAAATAGAATATGATATAGTGACTGCACGCAATTAAATTTACGTTGACAATTAATTCACCAAGTTATAACGAAGGCACAAATTTGCATGTTAAGGAAACACAATAAATCACGTAGAATGCATGACTCATACAAGAATTCACAATCGTTCCAACACCAAAATAACAACGAATAACCAAACACAATCAAAATACGAATGAGTGATTGAAGAAAAAATAATGACCGTACAAATTAACAAGTTGTTCCAACATGGAATGTACAATGAAAATCACAACCGAGGTATCGCCTCATATTCACATTTCATATTTTCAATCACAATCTTTCCTTATATCACTGCGTGAGCTTTACATTTAGTTTTGAAAATTATTTTTTTCCGAAATAGCTACACGTGTTTTAGCCCACCTTATCTCACTGCGTGGCTTCAAGTAGTTCTCCTATTAGAAACACACATATCAAGCTTACCTTATCTCACTGCATGTGTATCAACCCATATCCTTATACCACCGCATGCATATCAATATCACAAACACATTCACAACTCGCACCACAAGTGCCCATATGCCACAACTTGCCACAAAGTCAACACACCAATATTTCCACAATAAATAGCCCATGGATCAACCACAATGTATACAAGAATTTCAACAATAACAAAATGAATAAGAATTCTCAACAAGGAAAAGTATCTCAACAGTTAACAACTTCACCTCAATGTGATAACAGCTATTACAACTTCAACACCAATAACTCAACAACATGATATTTCGTGAAATAACAACTTCAATTAAAAGTAATTCAACAATTAAAAGGTAACAAGACAATAAATAAGGCAATAACTTCAACTAAAGCATATAAGATCAAATTAACAAATAAGAGGTAGAACAAGTGCTAACAACGTCAAATAGAGCATGTAAGAGTAGATTAACAATGAGAGATATAACATGTTATGACAATTCAATTAAAGGCATGAAAAGAGTTTTGATAATCTAAACCGGTCAAATACCACATATAGCCCGTGTACCCACTCGACACTTTGCGTACACAACTTTCACATAATACAAATAGCACAATCAACCCAAATCCTAAGGGGTAGTTTCTCCCGCACAAAGTTAGGCAAGATACTTACTTCAACTAGGCCAACTCAACCCTCCGAAATAGCTTTTCTCCTACAATTCGCCTCAACGCGGCTCAAATCTAACAAACAACGACTTAGTAATATCAAACAATGCAAGAGAAACCAATTACAATAAATAAAATTATGATCTTTATATTTTTCCCAAAAAGTCAACAAAAGTCAATGTCGGGCTCGCCTTGAATCCAAATCCAAGCTTACCCAAGCAAAACCCGAACCAATACAAGCTCACACGAATGAAAGCCGACTCAATCTGAGTCCGATAGCTCAACCAATTCGCCAAAATATCACTCTTGGGTGTTCATAACCCAAGAGTCCAACCCACACTAGTTGGGTCCCATATCTCCCAAAATACTCCTCCAAAACTCGTCAAATTCAAGTATGTTGTTCTACTAATATAGGAGAACAAAATACCAAAAGGAATCAGGAAATAAATGCCTCTAACTTATTTTTAATTTTTAAAATTTAGGACATAACCCTAGGTATTGATTTAAAGAATTAAATGGGTTTTCAATTAAAATCATGGATTAAAGCTTAAACCAAGGGAATGAATCAAGGGGAAATACTAAGGTTATGGTTTAGACCTTACCCCATGGAAGAAACTTGAAGAACATCCTTGAATTCTCCCAATCCCCAAACTTTCAAGATGAGAAAAACTCCAACAACATTAATAGCCAAAAAGTCCAGTTGTTCTGCCTCGTTTATTGTGCCAAACGATCCCAAACTCATTTTTGATACCTCCAATGGATTCCTCGTGGAATTACAGTTAAGTTAAGCTTTTGCATGACTCTATTTGACCTTATAATGAAGGAGATTTGCTGGTTTCACTATTTAGAAATAGTGCAGATTTTTAATACGAATTCAGTGGTAATTTCGTAATTAATCTGAAACAAATCTGGCAACCCAATTCTTAGTAAAATGACCATAAATTTCTCATACAATGTCGAAACTTGATAATTTCTGTTGTTATGGTTCCAATAATTACGATACGGATATAATAGTTTAGTCGAAACATGAATCAAAGGCCATTTGCTCAATATGGTATAACCTTTATGCTCAAATCGACGTCGAAAGCGAAAACAATCACCATACAACCCAAATTTATCCAAAACTCATCGGAATTTAACCAAATTTTGTGAACATGTCAAAAATCATCATACAAACTTATTGGAATAATTAAAATTCGATTCCGAGTCCGTTTACCCAAAAGTCAAACATTGGTCAACTCTTTCAACTTAAAGCTTCTAAAATGAGAATAATTCTTCCAAATCAATCCCGAACCACTCAAAAATCGAAATCAACCATACACACAAGTCATAATACATAATATGAAGCTACTCAAAGTATCAAACTATCGAATGGAGTGCTAAAGCTCAAAACGACCAGTCGGATCATTACACTAGCACACCTAGGTTCGAGGATAGAATTAGAGTTGCATGATGTCAACAAATTCAGATACTTCTTTCTTGCTTATGGACAACTATAGAAGGATTTGTTTTTCATATGAGGAAAGTGGTTTCCACAGATAGGACATTCTTGACTAAAAGAATATAGTAGTGTACTAATATTAGCAAGCGCTATATTTTTTCAATGCACTTGCTGTTGTTGAAATAATGAATGATAACATATGGACGTACTTTACCAAAACGCTAGTTGAGTGCATTCCTGATATTGATTACTTGTGCATTATATTAGACAGACATGAGTATAAGGAGAGTTGTTGTTGTTGATATTACCTGTGCTTTCACATCATGAATTTTGTATGTTTCATATTAGCATGAATTTGAAGTCCAAGTATGATGATTGTGACATTATTCATAGTTTTCAAGAAGCTGCAAAGCATACATGGTGGATGAGTTTTTTAATTATTTTAATGTATTAATAGAATAAAATATGAATTTTGGTTATTACCTTGAAATTAATATTGGGTTTGAAAAATGATCTCGAGCTTATTTTCCTAGAAATCAGGACAATTTGATGACGACAAACATATGTGAAGCACTCAATACAGTTCTAAAGTTTCAAAGAAACTGACCAAGTGGTATGTTTAGAGTTTATGCAAAGCTCAAAGTAGTATTTATTGCTTAACCCTAAATGCTAAGGGATCGGTTCGAGATTGTTATATTGCCTCTTACGGCATGACTTAGAAATCTTATGGCCATGGTTATATCTCTCATATTATAAATCTCTTATGAATATAAGTAAGATCTCTTGCGAACATGGGCTAAATGTAATGATCCGGCCGGTCGTTTTGAGTGTTGTAGCCATGTTCCCCCATTTACTACTTATTTTATGCTCAATTGTCGTCATGTGACTTGCCGGGGTAATTGGTTTGGTTCCGAGGATGTTTCGGAATGAGTCGAGACACTTAGTCTCAAGGTTGAAAGTTTAAGTTGAAAAGGATGACCGGATGTTGACTTATGTATAAATGGCTCTGGAATGGAGTTTTGATGGTTCCAATAGCTCGATTTGATAATTTTGAACTTAGAAGTGTGTCCGAGTAGTAATTTGGAGGTCCATAGTTGATTTAGGCTTGAAATGACAAAAGTTAAAAAATTAGAAGTTTTAAAAATTGAGAAGTTTGACCGAGAGTTGACTTTATGGTTACCGGGATCGAATTTTGATTTCGGGAGTTGGAATAGGTCTGTTGTGTCATTTATGACTGGTGTGCAAAAGTTGAGGTCAATTGGACGTGATTTGATAGGTTTCAGCAACGATTGTAGAAGTTGAAATTTTTTAGTTTTTGTTAGGCTTGAATTGAGGTGCAATTCATGTTTTTGATATTGTTTGATGTAATTCGAGGCCTCGACTAAGTTTGTATTGTGTGTTAGGACTTATTGGTATGTTTGGTTGAGGTCCCGGGGTCCTCAGATTGGCTTAGAATAGTTAACGGATCGACAATTGGCTTAAGTATTATGCTAGTGCTACAGGTCTAGTGTCATCGCATCTACGGTGGGATTGATCGCATGTGCGGAGCCGCAGAAGCGGCTAAGCTTGCACAGCTGCAAAGAGGAGGAAGGTCTTTAGGGTTCGCAGGCACAAAAGAAGTTCCGCAGATGCAGAAGCGCATCAACGCAAGGTCGACCGCAGAAGCGGATTTGGACAGGCAGTAGGGGAGTGGCAGAAGCGAAGGGAGGTTTGCAAATGCGGTCCTGCAGGTGCGAGGCTGGGAACGCAGGTGCGAGACGTCACCTGTTAAGTGAGTTTCGCAAAAGTGCGGATTTCTCCGCAAAAGCAGATGCGCAGGTGCGAGCCCAGGCTCCACAGGTGCGGAAATGCCTGGGCGGAGTTTAAAATTCGTGGGTTTCGTGATTATTTATCATTTTGGATATTTCAAGCTCGGGCTAAGGCAACCTTTGAAAGGAATTTCGAGGAATTTTTTGAGGTAAGTCACTTGTGATCATTTTTATTCTATAATATTGTTTCCCCATTGAATTTCCCACCTAGTTTGTATATATCATAGGTAGAAATTTAGGAGTATTAGGCTAGGGATTGGAGAGTTAAATTTGGGAATTTGAGTAACGGTTTGGTGTTGGAATTTGGTAAATTTGTATAGTTGGACTTGTGGTTGAATGAGCTTTCGGATTTTGTAACTTTTATTGGATTCTGAGACATGGGTCTGGGGGTTGACTTTCTAGTTGACTTTTTGCCTTTTGATTAAGAACTTAGCATTTTCATATGGAATTGATTCCTACTGCTTGAGTTGATTGTATCGAATTGTTTGTGGCAAGATTCGAGGTATTTGGAAGCCAATTCGCGAGGCAAGGGCTTGTTGGAGTAGAGATTTACACGGTTTGAGGTAAGTAACACTTCTAAATTTGGTTGTAAGGGTATGAATCCCTGAAATAACGTGCTATGTGATTGGTGTTGAGGTAACATGCATGCTAGGTGACGGGCGTGTGGGCGTGCACCGTAGAAATTGTGATTTAGTCTATTCCATGGGACTATGTAGCTATCTTATCTGAATATTATTACTGTACTCTATGTGTTAGAGCACTTGAACTGTGATTTATGCTAGAAATCATGTTTAGGCTATGTGTTTGTACTATTGGGACCCACAGTGTCCATTCCTTGTTGTTGTTGAGTTATTTGCTTAATTGCAGTTATGTACTTAGTCGCATTCATCATTGCATATCATATCTCAGTCTTTGTTATCGTATATTTTCACATTTTGTATCATTTATTTGGGCTGCTTAGCATGAGTGTTGTGAGACCGAGAGACTGGAGAGATTGATGACTGAGTGAGGTCGAGGACCTGTTTGTGAGTGATATTTATGGGATCGAGCTGCACGCCGCAGCAGGCTTTATTGATTCATGCCAGGATTTGGCTTATTATAGCGCTTGGACTGGATCTACCCCTCCAGAGTCTGCACACCCACGGTGAGCGCAGTTGCTATTGTTTCTCGATATTTGATTCGTGCTGGATCTGCCCTAAACAGTGCTGAGAGATTGAGTGTAATGAGTGATAATCGAGACAGTCAGGTTGATTACTCTGAGAGTATGAGTACGCGAGGATTTCATTGTGTTTCATCACATACGATGTGCATATTAGCATGTAGATATAGAGATGTCATATTCCTCACATCATTCAGACTTGACATATTTTATCTATTCTGAGTTTAATTGTTAAACCTGGAAGCATGTCTACATTCCTGTACTCGTACCTGCAAATTAGAGTTTCTCTGAGATATTACTGTCATATGTTCTTTAAACTTTCTGCTCTGTTTAATTATGTATTTGAACAATATTGTTCGGACTCATCACTGCTTTTACTACAAAGGTTACACTTGTTACTTATCGAGTTGGTTGTACTCACGCTACACCCTGCATATCGTGTGCAGATCCAGGTATTTGTGAAGAAGAAGGATGGTACTATGCGGATGTGCATCGACTATAGGTAGTTGAACAAAGTTACAATCAAGAACAAGTATCATTTGCCATGCATTGATGATCTATTTGACCAGCTTCAGGGAGCGAAGGTATTCTCTAAGATTGATTTGAGGTCTAGATATCATCAGTTGAAGATTTAGGACTCGAATATTCTGAAGACGACATTCAGGGCCCGTTATGGTCACTATAAGTTCCTTGTGATGTCTTTCGGGCTGACAACTGCCCCAGCAGCATTCATGCATCTGATTAGCAGTGTATTTCAACCATATCTTGACTCGCTTGTCATAGTATTCATTGATTATATCCTGGTGTATTCACATATCCAGGAGAAGCATGCACAGCATTTGAGGATTGTACTACAGTGACTGAGGGAAGAGAAGCTTTATGCCAAGTTCTTCAAGTGTGAGTTTTGGCTTAGTTAAGTGGCGTTCTTGGGGCACGTGGTGTCCAGTGAGGGGATTAAGGTGGATCCAAAAATGATAGAGGCGGTTTAGAGTTGTCCCAGACCGTCTTCATCTACTGAGATTGAGGTAGGCTATAATTGCATATTTTAGTCGCTTATTGCACCCTAATTCACTGCATTTTACTTGTGTTTGAGCTTTAATTGATAGTGTTTTGCACTTATTGTATGTTTTATGCCTTGTAGTAGTGATACTGAGTGATATAGATGTTGCATAGCTAATTATAGCTAGTTGGAGCATTGAAGTCTGAGTAAAAGCCCAAATGAATTAAGCCGGGATCGTGTTCGGGGGTCGAGGACCAAGTCTAGACGTCAAAATTTGAGATTTGATCTGTACTCTGAGAAATCCCCACTGTCGCGGCGCGTGGGGCACCGCGCTTGTGCAATTTCTTATTATCTGTCAGAACTTAGCTCTCTGGATTTCCCCACTAATGCCATGTATGGCGTGTCGACCCATGCGACGCACCTGTGCAAATTGTACAAAGTTATTTTCCTATTTCGGCTAGGATAAGGTGGTTTTGTTTGGGCCCGACCCTACTTGGTATAAATACATGGAAAAATGCTATTTCCTGTACTTTTGACACATATTCAACCTAAGGGAGGCTAGGAGGAGTTGCAAGAATACGTGCACAAGGATTTCATCATTCCTTCCTCACTCAAGACCCGAGTTTGGATTGAACCTATGTTTTCCTATAACTTTATTTGTGATGAATTTCTCCATATCTATGGATTAGTTCTCTTTAGTGTTCTTTGGATGATTTAACTGTTGCATCTATATTCACTTGTTCATGTAATCGAGAGAGGCATAACTTGTGATATCTTTGAATTATATTATTTGTTGAGTTCATTAATTCTTCTTAGTAATCAAAAGAAGCTAGTTGAATCATTGATTAAACTTATTTAGGAGAATAATCGAAAGAGGTTTTCCTAAAAACCAATCTACTACACATTTTTGCATATCTTTATGTGCTTAAATTGGTTTATCTTATGAGGTTAAGACTTAATCGAGAGAGGAGTTTTTGCTGAATGTTTGAAAAAATAATTAAGTGAATTCGAGAGACTCACTTAAACATTAGAAGTGATGTATCTAGAGTTAGATCTCAAACAATTATCTTGCACCTATCCTATCAACCCCTATGTTTTTCCCCACTGATAATCCTCTTTGTTTCGATTGTCATTAGTTAATAGATTTATACTCTTAGTTAACTTTAGTTAGAAATCATCTAAATCTCAAGTGTTGATCATCTTTGATAGCAAACAAGCTATAAACTATGAGAATACTATTTAAATCCAATCCTTATGGATACAGTATTATACTATATTATATTTGATTAGTGAGCATAATTTAAGTGTGTGTTTTGCGCTCATCAAATTTTGGCATCGTTGTTGAGGATTGGCAATCAATAGTGTTTGAAATAGTTTGTAGTGCTCATTCAGGAATTTTTTTTTAATTTAATTTTATTTTTCTCTTTTTACGGTTGGTGTTCTTTGACTATGTGTAGGTTACAGGTTATGATTGGTGCGTGACTCGAACTTATACGAAGGAAGTGCTACCATATGAGCCAGAAATTAAAAAACAACTGCGACAGTTGAGGAGGAAAGAAATCTCACCGAGACATCAGAAAAGGTTGGGCAATCCTCAACCAAAGAACTTATGGCTAGAAACGGTGAGGATAATATAGATTTGGATGCGAAAGAAGTAGCCCAACAATGAGAACAAGTTGCACAGGATGCTGAGGAAGTGGCTATTAGAGATGCACAGATTATCTATGAACAAAAGAGGGGTCGGAGAATTGCTCAAAATCAACCGTTGGCTGCAGATTAGTTCGGAAATATATCTCCCGGGCATGGGAGACCACTTGGTGATTATGCTAGACCGGTCTACAATCAAGGTTTATCAAGTGTTAGACCACCTCCAATTGCAGCAAATAATTTCGAGTTGAAACAAGTGTTGCTTCAAACCCTTCTGAATTGTTGTGTCTTCAAAGGGAAGCCAAACGAAGATCCAAACACACATCTAATGGATTTCGAGGAGATTATGAACACCTTTCAATATAATGGTGTGTCACAAGATGCAGTGTATTTAAGGGTATTCCCCTTTTCTCTTAAAGATGATGCAAAACAGTGGCTTCAAAGCTTGCCCACGCGATTAATTAGAGCTTGGGAGGAGATGACCAGAAAATTCCTTGTTAAATATTTCTCCTAAGCTAAAACGGGCAAATTTAGAAGAGAAATCTATAACTTATGCCAAAAATATACGAAAACTATTTTTGAAGCATGGGAGAGGTTTAAGAAGATTGTTAGAAAGTGTCAACATAGCGAAATTGAACTCTAGATGTAACTCCAGGACTTTTGAGATAGATTGACACCGACCTCGCGTAGAACATTGAGCAGTACAGCTGGAGGCCCGTTGATGACGAAGACTCCAGAGGAGATAGGTTCTATTCTTGATGAGTCATCTGAAGATGCAAATTAGTGGTCCTCTGAGAGTGCCGAAAGAAGAAGATCGACTGGTGTTCACCAGGTTAACGCTAGTACATCTGTTCCGGTACAACTTGATTCTATGACAAAAGAAATACGGAAGTTGACCTTAGCCTCTATACAAAATGAGCCTCACGCAGCTTATGATATATGTGGAAGAGGACACCGTACTCATGGGTGTCAAGCCTCAACTGAGGAAGTGAATGTTATGGGGAACTCTACTTTTAATGCAATGGGACAGAAGTACCCTGGTTTTTTATGGAGCTGCAAATGCGTAACAACCCCAGATTTCAAGGACAAGGAGCTAATGGTTTTATGAATAAGTCGAGGCAGCGATTTCAGTCTGAACAGGCCAATCAAGTGGGTTTAGAAGATCTTATGAAGGCCTACATTGTGAAAACTGATGAAAGATTTGAAATACAAGGGGCAACAATTCCCAATTTGGAGAAGCAAGTGGGACAGATTGCAACAATATTATCTGAGAGGATTCCAGGCACTATCCTCGCTGATACATAAAAGAATCCCAAAGAAACGGTGAATATTGTGATCTTGAGAAGTGGGCAAGGGTTGAAAGATCCCACCCCGATCCAGAAAGATGTGATACTTGTAAAAAAAGGGGGCGGCAGCTGAAAATTGATGATGACAATAAGAAGAAAGGCCCGATGAAAACTGAGAAAAATAAGAATGAAGAAAAATCAAGATGGGAGGAACCCGAGGAGAGCCATTATATGCCTGTTTTACCCTTCCCTCAAAAGAAAAGTAGAGAAAAGCTGGACAAGCAGTTTGTCAGATTTCTGGATGTGCTGAAACAGGTTCATTTAAATTTTCCATTTACAGAAGTGCTCTCACAAATGCCTGCTTATGCCAAAATCTTGAAGGAAATCCTTACAAAGAATAGGAAAATGGAGGAAACCTCAGTGGTGAAGCTCACAGAGCATTGCAGCGCGATATTGCAAAATAAAATCCCACAAAAGTGTGGATATCCAGGGAGTTTTACCATGCCTTGCTCATTAGGAACTATAAATTTTAATAAGACTTTATGTGATTCGGGTGCCTCAATTAACTTAATACCTCTATCTATTTATAGTAAACTGGAGGAGGAGATCGGAGAGATAAGGTCTACACCAATATCATTGCAGCTGGCAGACCAAACGACTCTAATACCCAAGGGGATAGTGGAAGATGTGTTAGTTCGGGTGGATAAGTTCATACTGTAGATTTTATAGTGGTGAATATGGAGGAGAACAAGGAGGTCCCCGTCATCCTAGTAAGACCATTCTTAGAAATGGGTAGAGCGATATTAGATATACATGAGAGAAAACTCATGCTTAGAGTGGGTGAGGAGACTGTGACTTTAAAGATGGATGTAGAAATGGGGGTGCAAAAAGAAAAACTAGCTACAAGTGTTAAGTGGAAAGTGAAGGGCTCGAAAGAGAAGGATACACTAAGAGAAAAAGATAAGTGTGGGGTGTACCCCTAAAAGGCTGAGAAGAAACTGTCTTCATGGATGTGTGCATTAGTTCGGGCGCGAGGAACGGAGCCCGACTTCGACTTAGACCCCGACTAGATGTTCAGGGAAGTTTCATCTACCTTATACTTTTTAATTATGTGTCATGGGGACATGCCACAACTTAAAGTGTGGGGTGGAGGATATGTTGTATGTATGTATATTAGTTTTTTTTGTTAGTTTTAGTAGATAGAAAAAAACAATTTGGAAAAAACATAAAAATTTTAAATTTTTTGATATTTCCCTACGATGGATATCGTTCGACAGGTTTATTAAGGGATTAAAGTCGAAAGAAAAAAACAAAAAGATTTTCTTTTGTTAGGTAGTGTAACAAATCCCTCTTGGTATTTCTTTGTGCCGCGGTTCTTTTCCAAGGGTTTTGTTTGAACCTGGTGTAGTTAGTTTTTATTTTTGTTAGGAGTAGGAAACCTTGTGCTATGGTTTAGATTGAAAGAAATATCTCTTGAATTTATGATGCCTTGAGAATAGTGAGTGCTTAAGTTGTGACGCTTAGGCTCAATTTTTGACTCTTGTACAAGTACCTTAAATTGCATGATCTTAACTTTCCTTAACTGCTTTGTCTAGAGTGTCTTGATGAGTCCAATCCTGAGTGAGTTATGTGCGATGTGTGTGTGAGGTTTTGTATTATTTTGTGCATTGCATTTGATGTCTAGAACTTGCCCCATGTGCTTGCAAAGCGAAATAGTAGTTTTATTCAGTCTTTGAAGTGATATAGGCATTTCTTTGTTGAGCCAGTTATATGCTTTTACCCACCTAATTGTTATGTATCTTAGTTAATCTTGTTGAGCCTTTAATCATTTCTTTGGAAACCACATTACAAGCCTTACCCATTTGTATGAATTGACCATTTATTTGAACCGTTTACCTCTCATGAGCACTTGAAACTATTATGAACTTTGTAAAAGTTGAAGTGTGGGGTGGTTGGTTTGGCTTTTGAGTGGAACTAATGAAATAAGGAGAAAGGTGCACTATTTTGAAAAAGTAAGAGCCACATGAATTGAAAAAGAAAGGGAAAAAAATAACTGAATGAGTGTGAAAATTGTTCCTTGATAGTGGTAACTTGATGTAATTGTGCTGAAGGAAGTAGGGAGTTAATGTATATTGATGTGAATGATGAGTTATGGTTTGACATAAGTGTGGGGTTTTGAATGGTTAATTATTTGTATTAAAAGTTCTTAGGGAGGTTTTAATTATTTGTATTAAAAGTTCTTAGGGAGGTTTAGTCACTCTTATATCTAAATGTATCATACCCATCCCGCAGCCTACATTACAACCAAATGAAAGTCATACATGATCCTTGACTGAATGAGCTCAATTAGTCGAGTAGTGCACTACGGGCAAGCCTATGATACGTCTTTTGTGGAATATGAATGTTGTTCCAGAGAGTGAGTGAATTTTTTCTATCTTAAGTTCCCGATTGTTCTTAAATTTTATTGTATGTCGAACTACTCTCTATTATTGTGTGAGGGCACTTGATTCATGGAAGAAAGTTAATGTCTTTGACCTCTGTGTTAGAGTAAGTGAGTAGGTTTCAAATAATGTGTGGTGCTTTTAAGTCAAATCTTGAGGCGAGGATGTTACAGTGTTGTGCTTAATTTGTTTTAAATATTCTTAGTGTGATGAGTTATGAGATTTGTTGGAAAAGGTCGTGTTTATTTGAAGTGTAATTTGATTGGTCGAGGAGGAGCAATGGTTTAAGTGTGGGGTATTGATGGTAGGTTATAATTGCGTATTGTAGTGTCTTATTGCACCCTAATTCACTACATTTTACTTTTGTTAGTGCTGTAATTGATAGTGTTTTGCACTTGTTGTGGTTTTATGCCTTGTAGGAGTGATTCTGAGTGATGTAGATATTGCGGAGCTAATTCGAGCTAGTTGGAGCTTTGATGTCTAAGTTTTGGCTTAGTTCAGTGGCGTTCTTGGGGCACATGGTGTATAGTGAGGGGATTATGGTGGATCCAAAGAAGATAGAGGCGGTTCAGAGTTGTCCCACACCGTCTTCAGCTACTGAGATTCGGAGTTTCCTCGATTTGACCGGATATTATCGACGCTTCGTGGAGGGTTTCTCGTCCATTGCAGCGCTTTTGACCAAATTGACCTGGAAGGGTGTTCCATTCATGTGGCCTTATGAGCATGAGGAGATATTTCAGAAGCTCAAGACTGCATTGACCACATCTCCAGTTCTAGTTTTGCCTTCAGCGTCAGGCTCTTATACAGTATATTGTGATGCTTCTCGGATCGGTATCGGGTGTGTCTTGATGTAGGAGGGTAGAGTGATTTCTTATGCTTTGCGTCAGTTAAAGCCCCGTGAGAAGAACTACCATGTTCATGATTTGGAGTATGCAGCCATCGTTCATACATTGAAGATTTTGAGGCATTATCTCTATGGTGTGTCTTGTGAGGTATTTACAGATCATCGGAGTCTCCACATTTGTTCAAACAAAAATATCTAAATTTGAGGCAAGGAGATGGTTGGAGCTTCTAAAGAACTATGATATCACCATTCTGTATCATCCCAAGAAGGCCAATGTGGTGGCCGCTGCCTTGAGTAGAAAGGCGGTGAGTATGGGTAGCCTTGCATTTATTCATGTTGGTGAGAGATCGCTTGCAGCTAATGTTCAGGCCTTGGACAACCAGTTCATGAGATTAAATATTTCGGAGCCCAGTCGGGTTCTAACTTGTGTGGTTTCTCGGTCTTCCTTATATGATTGCATCAGCAAGCGCTAGAATGATGATCCTCATTTGCTTGTCCTTAAGGACACAGTTCAGCACAGTGATGCCAAGGATGTTACTATTGGGGATGATGGGGTGTTGATGATGCAGGGTCGGATTTGTGTGCCTAATGTAGATGGGCTATGTGAGTTGATTTTTGAGGAGGCCCACAATTCGTGGTATTCTATTCATTCGAGTGCCGTGAAGATGTAACAGGACTTGAAGCAGCACTATTAGTGGAGGAGGATGAAGAAGGATATAGTGGGGTTTGTAGCTCGGTGCCTAAATTGTCAGCAGGTAAAGTATGAGCATCAGAGACTGGGCGAAATTCTTCAGAAGCTTGAGATTCCAGATTGGAAATGGGAGTGTATCACCATGGATTTTGTAGTTGGGCTTCCACGGACTTCGAGGAAGTTTGATTCTATTTGGATGATTGTGGATCGATTGACCAAGTCCGTGCATTTCATTTCAGTTGGGACTACTTATTCTTTGGAGTGTTTGGCTGAGATCTAAATCCGCAAGATTATTCGCCTTCGCGGTGTGCCGGTGTCCATCATTTCAGACCGGGGCACGCAATTTACATCATAGTTTTGGAGAGCAGTGCAGCGAGAGTTAGGCACACAGGTTGAGTTAAGTACAATATTTTACCCTTAGATAGATGGACAGTCCGAGCGCACTATTCAGATATTGGAGGATATGCTACACGCTTATGTCATAGGTTTCGTGGGTTCTTGGGATCACTTTCTTCCGCTTGTAGAGTTTGCCTACAAACACATCTACCAATCGAGCATTCATATGGCTCCGTATGTGACTTAGTATGGGAGACGGTGTCGGTCTCCGGTGGGATGGTTTGAGCCGGGGGAGGCTAGGTTATTGGGTAGTGACTTGGTTCAGGATACTTTGGATAAGGTTAAGTTGATTCATGATCGGCTTCGCACAACGCAGTCTAGACAGAAGAGTTACGCCGATTTGAAGGTTCATGATGTTGCTTACATGGTTGGGGAGAAGGTACTGCTCAAGGTTTCACCCATTAAGGGTGTTATGAGGTTCGGGAAGAAGGGCAAGTTGAGCCCACGATATATTGGGCCTTTTGAGGTGCTTCAGAGGATTGGAGAGGTAGCTTACAAGCTTGCATTGCCGCCTAGTTTGTCGAGTGTTCGTCCAGTGTTGCATGTTTCGATGCTTCGGAAGTATGTCGGCGATCTGTCTCATGTTTTGGACTTCAGCACGGTTCAGTTGGATGGTGATTTGACTTATGATGTGGAGTTGGTGGCCATTTTGGATCGGCAGGTTTGAAAGTTGAGGTCAAAGAACATAGCTTCAGTGAAGGTGCAGTGGAGAGGTCAGCCAGTCGAGGAGGCAACTTGGGAGACCGAGCGGGAGATGCGGAGTATATATCCATGCCTATTTGAGACTACAGGTATGATTCTAGACCCGTTCGAGGACAAACGTTTGATTAAGAGGGGGAGGATGTGACGACTCAGTCGATCGTTTTGAGTGTTGTAGCCCCGTTCCCCCATTTACTACTTATTTTATGCTCAATTGTCGTCATGTGACTTGTCGGGGTAGTTTGTTTTATTCCGGGGATGTTTCAGAATGAGTCGAGACACTTAGTCTCAAGGTTGGAAGCTTAAGTTGAAAAGGTTGATCGGATGTTGACTTATGTGTAAATGGCTATGGAATAGAGTTTTAATAGTTCTGATAGATCTGTTGGGTGAGTTTAGACATAGGAGTGTGCTTGGATAGTAATATGGAGGTCCGTAGTTGATTTAGGCCTGAAATGGCAAAAGTTGGAAAATTAGAAATTTTGAAAATTGAGAAGTTTGATCGAGAGTTGACTTTGTGGTTACTGGGCTCGGATTTTGGTTTCGGGAGTTGGAATAAGTCTGTTGTGTCTTTTATGACTGGTGTGCAAAATCTGAGGTCAATCGGACGTGATTTGATATGTTTTGGCATCCATTGTAGAAGTTGTAATTTCTTAGTTTTCGTTGGGCTTGAATTGAGGTGCGATTAATGTTTTTAATGTTGTTTGATGTGATTTGAGGCCTCAACTAAGTTCGTATCGTGTTTTAGGACTTGTTGGTATGTTTGGTTGAGGTCCCCGGAGCCACGGATTGATTTCAAATGGTTAACGGATCGAAAAGTGGCTTAAGTGTTATGATGGTTCTATAGGTCTGGTGTCATCGCACCTGCGGTGGGATTGGCCATAGGTACTGAGCCGTAGAAGCGGCTAAGCTTGTGTAGATGCGAAGAGGAGGAAGGTCTCTAGGAGTCGCATGCACGGAAGAGGTTCCTCATATGCGGATGCGCATCTGTGTGAGGTCGACCGCAGAAGCGGATTTGGACAGGCAGTAGGGGAGTCGCAGAAGCGAAGGGAGGTTCGCAGATGCGGTCCCGCAGGTGCGAGGCTGGGACCGCAGGTGCGAGAGGTCGCTTGTTAAGTGAGTTTCATAGAAGCGCAGATTTCTCCGCAAAAGCGGATGCGCAAGTGCGAGCCCAGGCTCCGCAGGTGCGGAAATGCCTGGGCGGAGTTTAAACCTCGAGGGTTTCGTGAGTTTTTATCAGTTTGGACATTTCAAGCTCGGGCTAATGTGATTTTTGAGAGGGAGTTTGAGGTGTTTCTTGAGGTCAGTCACTTGTGATAGTTGTTATTCAATAATAGTGTTTCCCCATTGAATTTCCCACCTAGTTTGTGTGTTTTTGAGGTTGAATTTTGGGTGTTTTAGGATAGGGATTGTAGAGATAAATTTGAGGATTTGAGTGACGATTTGGTGTCGGAATTTGGTAAATTTGGTATGGTTGGACTCGTGGTTGAATGGGCTTTCATATTTTGTAACCTTTATTGTATTCTGAGAGATGGGCATGTGGTTGACTTTTGAGTTGACCTTTTGCCTTTTGATTAACAACTTAGCATTTTCATATGGAATTGATTCCTATAGCTCGAGTTGATTATATCGAATTGTTTGTGGCAAGATTCGAGGCATTTGGAGGCCGATTCGTGAGGCAATGGCTTGTTTGAGTAGAGATTTGCACGGTTTGAAGTAAGTAACACTTCTAAACTTGGTTCTGAGGGTATAAATCCCTAAAATTACGTGCTATATGATTGGTGTTGAGTGAATCGCATGCTAGGTGACGGGCGTGTGGGCATGCACTGTAGAAATTGTGATTTAGTCGATTGCATAGGACTGTGTAGCTATCTTATCTGAATATTATTACTGTACTCTATGTGTTAGAGCACTTGAGCTGTGATTTATGCTAGAAATCATGTTTAGGCTATGTATTGGTACTATTGGGACCCGCAGTGGTCGTTCCTTGCTGTTGAGTTATTTTCTTAATTGCAATTATGTACTTAGTCGCATTCATCATTGCATATTATATCTCAGTCTCTGCTATCGTATATTGTCACATCGTGTATCATTGATTTGGGTTGCTTAGCATAAGTGTTGTGAGCTCGAGAGACTGGAGAGATTGATGACTGAGTGAGGCCGAGGGAATGTTTGTGAGTGATATTTATGGGATCAGGATATATGCCACACCAGGCTTTATTGATCCATGCCAGGTTTTGGCTTATTATAGCGCTTGGGCTGGATCTGCCCTTCCGGAGGCTGCACACCCACGGTAAGTGCGGTTGCTATTAATTTATGATATTTGATTCAGGATGGATCTGCCTTGGGTTGGATCTGCCCTGAACAGTGCTGAGAGATTGAGTGTGATGAGTGATAATCGAGACAGCCAGGTTGAGTACTCCGAGAATGTGAGTACGTGATGCTTTCATTGTGTTGCATCACATACGATATGTATATTAGCATGTAGATATAGAGAGGTCATATTCCTCATATCATTCAGACTTGACATTTTATCTGTTCTGAGTTTAATTGTTAAACCTGGAAGATACATTCATGTACCTGTACCTGCAAATTATGAGTTTCTCTGAGATATTACTATCATATGTTCTGTAAATTTTCTGTACTGTATAATTATGTGTTTGAACCGTATTGTTCGGACTCGTCACTGCTTTCAGTCCAAATGTTAGACTTGTTACTTATCGAGTTTGTTGTACTCACACTACCGCCTGCACTTGGTGTGCAGATCCAGGTATTTCCGGGAAAGGTGATTGTTGATCTCAGATTTTTCAGCCATTCGGAGATTGAGGTAGCTGCCTGGGCGTCCGCAGACCTTGACTCTCCTCCCATATCCCTCAATTTTACTTATTCAATTCTACTTTCTTAGATAGTGTATCAGACAATGTATTTGTATAGATTCTCATGTACTCAATGACACGCGAGTTTTGAAAAAATTCTATATTGAGCTGTGACGTTTTCATTCAATTTTTATGAGACTTTTACTTACTTAAGCTTATTTTCATATATTTTAAATTTCAATATGTCGGTATGTGTGAGTTGTCGGCTTGTCTAGTGTCATGATAGGCGCCATCACGATATTTGAGATTTCGGGTCGTGACACTAAATCTCTTATAATCATATGTTAGATCTCACACATGAGATTATAAACTGCAAGAGATTAATGAACTTTACAAAAGAGATTTTAGAACGAAACATGAGAGATTAGTTATATAAAAATAAGAAATTATCATAAACTTAACATATATAATTTTCAGCAGTAAGGCAACAATACTATACATTGTCACAAAAAAGTTATTGAATAAAATCTGATGATTTAAATATTTGACAATAATTGGCTGGATCAAAACTCACATCTAAGAAAAAGTATAAAAATTAAATTGAATTCAAACACAACATATCTCATTCCTATTATATGCAATCTTTGCGCAATAAGTATTACGAACTTGGGCAAATTTGTTTACTAGTAACAGGATGGCTGTAAGGGGAATGGATTTAGTATTCATACCTCCTATGATTCAAGATGGAGTCAGGAAAGTGCAATTATAACAGCCTTCTGCCACTTCGCATTTTCAGCTTCCATCTCCTCCTATTGTTATTGCACTTTTCTGACTCCATCTTGAATCATAGGAGGTATGAATACTAGATCCATTCCCCTTGCAGCTATCCTGTTAGTAGTAAATAAATTTGCCCAAGTTTTCTCAAGTTATACTGTATGTTATTGGGGATTCACCATCAATAGGAGCCATGGAGTGGTTTATAACCTCACAATGGAACTTCGCTGCTAAGCTAAAATATTTATTATCATAATGAAGGGTATTTTGTTATACTATTTAATAACATGGAAGATAAAAATGAGGTGTTGTACTCAGGGCCACACACTATGGGAACAAAGCCGATAATACTGAAGTCATGGTCAGCAGATTTTAATTTCTATGATGAAGTCCTAAAGACTATACCATTATGGGTCAGCTTCCCAAATTTGCCTCTGAATTGTTGGGGGAGGTTGACTCTTAGTCGAATTGCAAGTGGTTTGGGAAGCCCTATATATGCTGATGAATGCACAACTAGTACAGCAAGGATCTCTTATACTAGAGTCCTCATTGAAATGGATATAACTAAAGACCTACCAAAGAGCATCATTGTACAAGACTCATTGGGGAAGGAATTTAAACAGATGGTGGAATATGACTGGGTGCCACAATATTGCAAGAAATGTCTTATGGTTGGGCATGATTGTGATGGAGTACAAGACATAGCTGGGACACATAAAAAATTCTAAAAGGGAGAGTAGCAGCAACAAAGGGCAGAAGTAACAAAACAACAGGATAAAAGTCACAATATAGGTACAAATATGCAGCAGGCAAGGAACATAAAACCAGCAGTTCAATGGGTTGCAATAGGACCAATTAAACAAGCTGGAAAGGACACAGGTAAGCAGACAACTCAAGTGCAGTAGAGTGAACCACAGATAGCAGATGGTGATTAACAAGCCTGGCAAAAAGCAAAAGGAATGGGAGGACAAGCAAGCCCAGCTCAACAAATTATCACCACTACTAATGAATTCTCTCCATTAAGAGTGGAAATACAGAAGGAAAGCACAAAATGGACTGATGATGATGATCCTCAAGGTAGCACAGGAGCAGATGTAGGAAACGGCCTAACCCATCCTAACTCTACATGAAGATAGCTACATGGAATGTGAGGGGTTTCAATAAGGTATATAAGCAAAAGGAGATGAAATTATTTTTGAAGATTAATAAGATTAGTATTATAGCAATAGTAGAACATAGAGTTCAAGACAATAAGGCAAAGGAAGTTATTAATAAATATGCAGCTGGGTGGAGCTGGTGCTCCAATGATACTTCTAGTGACAGAGGAAGGATATGGATCATTTGGGATCCAAATAACATTCAGTTTAACATGCTACAGAATCATACACAATACATACATGGGATAGTTTATAGTGTTAATTCTAGCAGCCATTTTGTTTTTACTGCTATCTAGAGACTACATATAATTGCTCATAGATGTGCTCTGTGGGATGCACTAAGGGATTTAGACTCACAGACAACTAGCTCCTGGCTAATCATGGGTGATGTTAATGCAATACTGAATATAGAGGACAGGGTAAATGGTACAGCAATGCAGGAAAATGAAATTAAGGATTTCAGGGCTCTGATGGAAGACTGAAGATTGAATAAACTTGCAACTGTGGGAAGGACATATACATGGACAAATAGCCATGTATACAGTAGAATAGACAGGGCTATTGTTAACGCACAGTGGATGTTGAATATGCCACCAATACAAGTTAATGTGATTGGATCCTCATTTTTTAGACCATTCTCTACTATGTATAGAACTAGAAATAATAATGGATAGTAGGGGGAAACCTTTCAAATTTTTCAATTGTTTAGCTGATCATCTAGAATTTGGAAATATAGTATAGGAAAGTTGGGATAACAAGAAAGGAAGCATAAGAAGCATTTGGCAAAACTTAAAAAATGTGAAGCCTGCCCTTAAAAGGCTCAACATGAAGGAGTTTACAAATACAACCAATAAGGTTCAACAACTAAGGGAAACACTAGCTAGCACACAAGTTCAGATGAGAAACACTATAACACTTGCTGATATGTTTGAGACAGAAAAGATCACTAAACAACAGTTGGAAAAGTGGAGCATGGTAGAGGAAAGCATATGCAAACAAAGATCAAGAGTGCAATGGCTTAAGTTGGGTGATTCTAACACAACTTTCTTCTTTGCTGGTATGAAAGGAAGAATTTGACATAACCAGATAAAAATGCTTACAATTGATGATGAAAGCTTGATCAAAACAACATAAGGCATTGAGCATGAAGTAGTAGGTTTCTACAAAAGATTACTAAGAAAGTCAGATAATAGCATGCCTGCTATTAATCCTAGTATAATGAGAAAAGGTTCAGGACTTACAAGATTCCAACAATTACAACTCATCTCCCCTTTCACTAAAGTTGATGTGGTGCAAGCATTATAGGGAATAGGAGATGCTAAGGCTCCAGGAGGGGATGGATTTAATGCCTACTTCTACAAAAAGGCATGGCACTTAATTGGAGAGGATGTTACAAAGGATGTACTGAAATTCTTTAATGAGGGTTCCATGTACAAGCCAATAAATAGTACCTCAATCACACTGATTCCCAAAGTAAAGAATCCATCTTCCATCAAGAAGTATCGACTATTTTCATGTTGCATTATTATATACAAAATTATCTCAAAGATAATCACAAGCCGGCTGCAACCAGTGATGGACTCCTTAATAGACATGAGCCAAGCAATATTTGTACTAGGAAGAGTACTGAATGATAATATCCTACTAGGGTATGAGCTTGTAAAAGGATACGGAAGGAAAGGAATTTCACACAGGTGTATGGTCAAGATTGATATGCAGAAAGTGTATGATTTTTTAGAGTGGGGGTTTCTTGAGCAGGTTCTCACATAACTGAATATCCCAGAAATATTCCTATCATGGATCATGACATGTGTCACTACAGTATCCTATTCTATTGTTATAAATAGCAAGCCAACAGCTCCCTTCGATGCCAAAAGCGGAGTCAGACAAGGGGATCCACTGTCGCCATATCTTTTTGTCATGTCCATGGAATACTTGACCATAATCTTAAAGACTTTGAAGGACATGCCTGACTTTAACTATCATCCCCGATGTGAGAAGCTGAACATAGTGCAACTCAGCTTTGCACATGATTTATTGTTGTTTTGCAGAGGTGATGTGGTGTCTATTCAACTTCTCTATGAGTGTTTTCAGCACTTTTCCAGCTCCTTAGGACTGATTGCAAACCAAGACAAAAGTTGTATCTATTTTGGAGGGGTATTAATGGATGTTCAGCAACAGATTAACCAGTGCCTAGGCTTCTCCACAGGCACACTACCATTCAGATACTTGGGGGTTCCATTAAGTACAAAAAGATTATCTGTAGCTCAGTGCCAGCCCCTACTGGATAAGATGCTCACAAGAGTTAAGCATTGGACATCAAAGTTTCTATCTTATGCAGGAAGGTTACAATTGATCAAAAGTGCTCGGATTGCCATGCAATCCTTTTGGTCACAAATCTTTCCTTTAACAAAGAAGATTATTTTAAAGATTGTGACCATTTGTTAGAGGTTTCTCTGGACAGGTGAAGCAGATGGGAGTAATAAAGCATTAGTGGCCTGGAAACAATTGTGCTGGCCAAAGTCTACATGTGGTTTGAACATCACTGACATCCTCACGTGGAACAGAGCTGCAATCCTTAAGCAACTATGGAATTTGTGTAAGAAGAAGGATCACCTATGAATATAGTGGATGCATACATACTATATAAAACAGCATGTGATATGTAATATAAATGTGAAACAAGCTTCTTGGCTCACTCGCAAAATATTAGGAGCTGCAAATTATCTAAATGAAGCAAATATAGGAGTGGAGGAGGTGATGAATGTGAGGGGCTACTCCATCAGAGACATGTATAATAAGCTTAGAGGAGAGTTCCCTAAAGTTGAATGGAGGAGACTATTATGAAATAACACCAGCAGTCCTAAATAGATTTTTATCTTTTATCTAGCAATCTTGGGCAGATTATACACACGAGACATGCTTATCACTTGGGGGATATTAGCCAATCCATCATGTTTGTTGTGTGAAGGAGGTACAGAGGACCACGATCATCGTTTCTTCAAATGCACCTACTCAGCAACAGTTTGGAGGAAACTATTATACTGGATTGGAGTCAAAAGAGATGTAACTGGGTAGAATGAAGAGCCAAAATGGGCTACAAAACATGCAGCAGGTAAACAACCATCAGCAGCAATATACAGAATGCTTCTAACTTACACTGTATACCATATATGGCAAGAAAGGAATTGGAGAACTTTTTGCAGGCAGCAGAGGAGAAGTGAGGAGCTAGTTAAAATGATAATCCAAGAGGTCCATTGTCAAGAAAGCTTGAGTCCTAGTCTAGCTAAAAGATTTCAAGATTTAAATTTTTATCCTTAGCTAGTCTATACTTAGAACTCATGTTAATTAGTTTTGATGTTCCTAGGTTCGGGGCTGCATGTCCAAACCTAGGTGGATAGTGATAGGGTTTTGTTATACTTGTAAATATTTTCACTGGTAATAAAAATTAATTACCAAAAAAAAAGTATTACGAACAAAAATTAAACACTTGGCAGCCAAGACTAAAGACAAGAAAATTAGAGCCCGTTTGGATTAGCTGATTGTAAATAGCTGATAAGCTTGTAGTGCTGAAAAGTTTTTTAAATGCTGAAACTGATTTTTAAAATAAGCATTTACGTGTTTGGATAGAAGTGCTGAAACTGATAATAAGCAGTTGATGTGTTTGATTAAAAAATGATGATAAGCTATTCTTTTGTTAAAATAACTAAAATACCCTTGAATCTTTTTCAAAAGATTATAAATTAAAAATTTCTTTGTAAAGAAAAGAATTAATAACGAATATGGAATGAAGAGAAAGTTAAGAAATTTATTTTGGGAAAAGTATTTTGTGAATTAGAAAATATTATTAAGGATAAACTAGTAAAAGTGTTGGTCAAACTAAAAGTGCTTATAAATTGAAAAGCCATAAGTTGGGGGTGACCGGCTTATGACTTATGGCTGATTTTAGCTTATAAGCACTTGACTTATAAGCACTTTGAGTGTTTACCAAACGCGTAGATAAGCCAAAAGGTGTTTATAAGCCAGTTTGACCAGCTTATAAGCTTAGCCAAACACCCTCTTAGTCTTTATGTCTTGAAAAGCAAAAAAATAACATAAGCACATGAGATTCTAAGTAAATGTAATTAATTTTCTCGCCCGTCCTCATCCAACACCGTCTGATCTTCAAATTAATCATCATGCGACAGGAGGAGTAACTACTTCTACAACACCTTTCCAAGTCGTCGACGCTTGCACGATTGCCTTATCATTTCAACTACTTTACGTTTTCTCTTTGGTCGTCCATCACCTGCCCAAGAGGGCTCATAAACATAGCTGGTGGTCTAATATCCCTGAAAATTTTAATATCATGTATCTTTACCAAATAATTTAATTTTTTTAAAAATGTCCAATCAATTTTCAACATTTTCCAAGTGTATCTTTAAACGTTTCTCAACCATGCCTAACAGTTCCTTAACTTGTGCTAAAACCTCATCAGATTTACTATCAAAATATAATTCATCAAAACTAGAACCCAACCTATCAAAATTAGAAACAGCAATACCAAGATTACCAAAATCATTGAGACCATAACCTATCATAGGCGTCTCACGTGCACATATCTTTTACTAGTTTAGGACTTTGGTGAAGATAATCCTATTGATTAATCACTTGCATTTGCTCAAAAATATCTTCATTAATAACATATATTTGTTCAAGCTCCTTCTATTAGTTTTATCGTTGTTGTTATTATTGCTGCTCATGTATGCCATCAAGAGCCTCTATTTTTATCCAGCTCTCTAACCAACTCATCAATAGTTTCGTCGTCCTCTTCCGCTAATTCTTTAGAATGCTTTACCCATTTACTTTTAGATTCTTCCCTAGGTGGCTTCATTATTGAGATGCAATTCACCTATAAGACAATGCCACAATTACTATTTGTAACTTATTTATTTTCTTATTTATTAGTACTAGTAATAATATATCAGAAAAAAATCATACATATCTTACTTATCAACTTATCATATCAATCATAACTCATGTGCCACAGAGCTTTTTCTGAATGCCATCAAACATTTTGGGGTATTACATTCCCCAAAGCCAAAGACTTCTTTCCAAAATTGGCTCCAAACACATTTATAGCTTGATAAGCCTATACTTATCAAGGCAAGTAAATGTATATAATTATTAAATTATAAGATCTTACAATGAAAATAATAGTGAAACCTCCTACAGTGTAAGGTTATGGATTCTTCTTTTTTAAGATACTTATTTCTACATTTTCCTTTCAACCCTTTGTATTTTTGTGAAGGTCCTTTCTTAAACTATTAAGTATGAACTCAAAGCACACTCGACCTTAAGGATATGACCCAAAGAATGTTGCTCTGGTCACCCATCTCAAGTAGTGATCTTACACTTGCCAAACATCGTTTATAACTACTAAGACTAAGTGGATCTTGTATAAGGAAGCAACACCTTGTTTCTCTACTAGGCTAAATGTCTTTTTTCGTGATTTAAAAACTTGTAAAAGATTTTCACCGACCAAAATATCCTTCTTCTAATTTTTCCCTTTAACATATCCTTTACTTTTTCACTAAATCCAAACTATCTTGGTATACTTGCATAGACTAGATCTCACTTAGAAAAGGGCCACAATTTAATCCAGTAACAAAGCAAAATTCCTTCATTCCAAAGCGGACAAGTCTGATGCGAATTAAAAACTACATTTCATTGTTTTTCTTTGTCTCAATTTTCCATAGTAATAAATAATGGCACAAGAAACCATGAAAGTAATATTTCAACAATCAACATTTATGTGTAATGACCCGATAGGTTGTTTTGAGTACTAACTCCATATTTTTGTGTTTTGGGACCTTTTACAGGTCTATTTGATGATTTATCACTTGCGTGCATGGTCCATATTTACTTCCAAAAAGTTTAAATGTGCATTTTCGAAGAAAATGTAATAATTGACTTTGAAAATGACTAGAGTTGACCACGGTCAACGTTTTTAGTAAACGGCCTCGGATCGGTGTTTTGACGATTCTGGCGGGTTCATATGATCATTTTGGAATTATACGCATGATTAGTTAGGGTGTCATAACCCAAAATCCCTCCTTAGGAGTCTGATGACATTTAGTGCCTAGGACTAAATAAGCCTAGCACATAGAGAGTTATCAATAAATTTAACTCAGTTATTATTAGAGACGAACCTAAAATTTTTGTACAAAGCCAACAAACCAAAGTAGATATACAACATCCCAAAACCGGTAGTACAAACGATAAGCTGTACTGAGTTCAATAGAAAATCTCTAGGTACAACTGCTATGGAATAGAAATAACAGTACAAAGTAGACTTCAGAAGGTGACTACGAGGCCTGCAAACGCATTGGTGGGTATACCTTGAAGTCTCTGCTACAACTTACAATCAACTAACTAATGACCAACACGCTCCGAGGTACCTGGATCTGCACAAAAATATGCAGCAAGCATAGCATGAGTACACCACAACGGTACCTAGTAAGAATCAAGACTAACCTCGATGGAGTAGTGATGAGGAACAGTCATGACACCTACTAGACATAGTAACCTATACAAGTATGAATATAAAACTAACACGGAACAATACATAGCAAACCATGGTAAAAATAATGTTACAAAACTTGTAATAAGAACTAGAAATGTCACGACCCAAAATCACATGTGTCGTGATGGCGCCTATCGCGATAATAGGCAAGCGAACAACTCACAAATATAGGCATCTTTAATTCAAAACATACTGAAATAGGTTGAAGTAAATAAAATTTCATAATAACTGGATGAAAAAATCGTAACTCAATACAGATATATTCCCAAGATTCGGGTATCACTCAGTACATGAGCATTTATACAATAACATGGTCTAACTGCTGAAACACTGTCTAGGAAGGTAGAATAGTATAAATAAAACTAAATGATGAAGAAGGAGAGTCAAGGTCTACGGACACCGAGGAAGCTACCTCGACAGTCTCCGACATGAATAAGCTACAACACTAGCAACCTCCGTGCCCGGAAGTACCTGGATCTGCACACGAAGTGCAGAGTGTAGTATGAGTACAACCGACCAATGTACTCAATAAGTAACAAGACGAACGTTGGGCTGAAAGTAGTGACGTGCTTAACTATTACAGCCTAAATACAGAGTTTAATAGTACCAAAATGACAAGAAATATGACAATAATATCTCAGAAAAACTCATAATCTGTTGGTACATAATACAAGAATGTAGACATGCTTCCAGGTTTTATAGCTAAGCTCAATACAGATAAAATATGCCAAGTATGATTGATATGTGGAATATTACATCTCTATATCTACATGCCAATGTGCATATCACATGTAATGCAACACGATGAAAACCTCACGTACTCACACTCTCAGACTACTCAATCTGACTGTCTCGATTTTCGCTCATTACACTCAGTCACTCAGCACTGTACGGTAGCTGCGCTCACTATTGGTATGTCAGACTCTAGAGAGGCGGATCCTACCCAAGCACTAATAATAACTCAATCTGACCTGCTATGACGTACAACCCGATCCCATAATAATAAAGCCTAAAAGGCCTACTGTGGCGTGTGGCCCGATCCATATATAAGCCATAAGGCCTGCTGCGATGTGCAACCCAATCCACAAATCTCACTCATAACACAACTCTCAGTCCACAACTCAGTCGTCAATCTCTCCAGTCTCTCGGGCTCACAAATCTCATGCCAATCAGCCCAAATAATGATATATAACACAACAATAATAATAACAGAGACTGAGATATGATATGCAAATAATGGATGTGACTGAGTACAAAATTGCCATCTAAGCAAATAATTCAACAGCAGGAATGACCCCAGTGGGTCTCAACCGGATAAGCATATAGCCTAACATGATTTCTAACATGAATTTGCAGCTCAATTACACTAACACGTAGAGGTCACATGAATATCAATAAGGTTTGATGACTATACAGTACCACGAAATTGACCGGATCACAATTACTACGTTGCACGCCCACATACCCGTCACCTAGCATGTGCGTTACCTCAACACCAACCACATAACATGTAATTTACGAATTCATAACCTCAGAGCCAAGTTTAGAAGTGTTACTTATCTCAAACCGTGCAAATCTCTACTCCAATAAGCCTTTACCTCGCGAATTGGCCTCTCAACGCCTCTAATCTAGCCACACACAACTCGATACAATCAACTCAAGCTATAGGAATCAATTTCAGATGCAAAAGCTAAGTTCTTTAATAAAAGTCAAATCAAAAAGTCAACCACGGGCTCACATCTCGAAATTCGACAAAATTAAAAATATCCGAACACCCATTCAACTACGATTCCAACCATACAAAAATTACTCAAATCCGATCACAACTCGAAATTCAAATCCTCAAATTAAAGCCTATGAAGTTTCTACAATTGTTTCCCAATTTTTCCAACCTAAAGTACTAATTAAATGATTAAAACAATGATATATTCATGTAATTTAACTAAATCCGAGTTATAATCACTTACCCCATTCACTCCTTTGAAAATCTCTCCAAGAATCGCCTCAATCCGAGCTCCAGAAATCAAATTGTGAAATATAACTCAAACCCTTATTTTTAAACATATATTCTACCTAGGTGTTCCTTCTTCGCGATCGTGAAGCACAAATTCATAGACTGCCCAATTTAATCTATGCGAACGCGGAATCCCATGCACGAAAGTGATACACAGACTTCCCAGACCTACGCGATCACGAACCTCTTCACGCGATCGCGATGAACAATTCGCGTGAACCCCAACCTTCTCTTTTCTTATTCACGGACGCGACTCAACCTACGCGTTCGTGATTCATTAACTGCCAATGCTACACGATCGCAGACCTCATCTCGCGATCGCATAGAACAATATTCCATCAGTGACAAACAACTCTTCGCGATTACGAACCCTCACTCGTGATCGCGTACAAGGAAACCAACAACAACAATATCAACAATCCTCAAAGTTCTGAAATGTACCGAACATGATCTGAATCACACCCGAGGCCCCTGGTACCTCAACCAAAGATACCAACAAGTCGTAAACATCATAAAAACTTGCTCGAAGCGTCAAATCATATCAAACAACGCTAAAACCATAAATCGAACATCGATTAAAGCCTAATGAACTTATGAACTTCTAACTTTCAAAACTAACGCCGAACATACCAAACCAACTCCGATTAACCTCAAATTTTGCTCATAAGTCATACATGACAAAACGGACCTATTCCAACTTCTGGAACCAAAATCCAAGACTTGTAACCACAAAGTCAACTCTCCAAACTTCCATTTTCTAACTTTCGCCAATTCAAGCCAAAATCATCTACGGACCTCCAAATCAATATCTGAACACACTCCTAGGTCCAAAATCACCCTACGGAGCTATAGAAACCATCAAAATTCCATTCCGAAGTCATTTACACATAAATTAACATCCGGTCAACTCTTTCAACTTAACCTTCCAACCTTGGGACTAAGTGCCCTAATTCATTCTGAAACATCTTTGGAACCAAACTAACCATCCCGGCAAGTCACACAATAACAATTGAGCACAAAATAAGCAGTAAATGGGGGAACGGGGCTACAACACTCAAAACGATCGGCCGGGCCGTTACATCCTCCCCCTCTTAAACAAACATTTGTCCTCGAACGGGTCTAGAATCATACCTGGAGTCTCAAATAGGCGTGGATATCTGCTCTGAATCTCCCGCTCGATCTCCCAAGTAGCCTCCTCAACTGGCTGACCTCTCCACTATACCTTCACTGAAGATATGTTCATTGACCTCAATTTTTGAACATGCCGATCCAAAATGGCCACCGACTCCACATCATAAGTCAAATCAACATCTAACTGAACCGTGCTGAAATCCAAAATGTGAGACGGATCGCTGACATACTTCTAGATCATGGAAACATGAAACACTGGATGAACACTCAATAGACTATGCGGCAATGCAAGCCTATAAGCCACCTCTCCAATCCTCTCAAGCACCTCAAAATGCCTAATATACCGAGGGCTCAACTTGCCCTTCTTCCCGAACCTCATAACATACTTCATAGGTGAAACTCTGAGCAATACCTTCTCTCCCACCATGTAAGCAATATCGTGAACCTTTCGATCGGCTTAACTCTTTTGCATAGACTGCACCGTACGAAGTCGATCCTGAATCAACTTAACCTTGTCCAAAGCATCTTGAACCAAGTCAGTACCCAATAGCCTAGCCTCACCCGGCTCAAACCAACCCACCAGAGACCGACACTGTCTCTTATACAAAGCCACATACGGATCCATCTGAATGCTCGATTGGTAGTTGTTATTGTAGGCAAACTTTGCAAGGGGCAGAAACTGATCCCAAGAACCCCCGAAATTTATGACACAAATGCGTAACATATCCTCCAAAGTCTGAATAGTGCGCTCGGACTGTCCGTCTGTCTGAGGGTGGAATGATCTACTCAACGCAACCTGTGTGCCTAACTCTTCCTGCACTGCTCTCCAAAACTGCGATGGGCATCGGTACACCGTGAAGGCAAACAATCTTGCGTATGTAGATCTCAGCCAATCGCTCTAAAGAATAGGTAGTCCCAACTGGAATGAAATGCGCAAACTTGGTCAACCGATCCACAATCACACAAATAGCATCAAACTTCTTCGAAGTCCATGGGAGCCCAACTACAAAATCCATGGTGATACGCTCCCATTTTTACTAAGGAATCTTAAGCCTCTAAAGCAATCCGCCCGGTCTCTGGTGTTCGTACTTCACCTACTGACAATTTAGGCGCCGAGTTACAAACCCCACTATATCATTCGGCATCCTCCACCACCAATAGTGCTTCCTCAAGTACTGAAAAATCTTTGCGGCACCCAGATGAATGAAATACCGCGAACTGTGGGCCTTCTCAAGAATTAAGTCATGTAGCCCATCCACATTGGGTACACAAATCAGACCCTACATCCGCAACACCCCATCATCCCCAATAGTAATCTCCTTAGCATCACCGTGTTGAACCGTGTCCTTAAGGACAAGAAAATGGGGATCATAATACAGACGCTCTCTAATGCGATCATATAAGGAAGACCGAGAAACCACGCAAGGTAGAACCCGACCAGGCTCCGAAACATCTAATCACACGAACTGATTGGCCAAGGCCTAAACATCTGATGCAAATGGTCTCTCACCTACCAGAATAAATGCAAGGCTACCCATACTTACAACCCTTCTACTCAAGGCATCGGCCACCACATTGGCTTTCTCGGGATAATATAGAATGGTGATATCATAGTCCTTTAGCAGATCCAACCATCTCTGTTGCCTCAAATTTAGATCATTTTGTTTGAACAAGTGCTGGAGAATCGATGATCTGTAAATACCTCACAAGACACGCCGTAGAGATAATGCCTCCAAATCATCAATACATGAACGATGGCTGCCAACTCCAAATCATGAACATGGTAGTTCTTCTCATGGGGCTTCAATTGGCGCGAATCATAAGAGATCACTCTACCCTCCTGCATCAAGACACATCCAACACCAATCCAAGAAGCGTCATAATACACAGTATAAGAACCCGATGCTGAAGCAAAACTAGAACTGGAGTTGTGGTCAAGGCAGTTTTGAGCCTCTGAAAGCTCTCCTCACACTCATCCGACCATCTGAATGGAGCACCCTTCTGGATCAACCTGGTCAAAGGCGCTGTAATGGACAAGAAACAATCCACGAATCAATGATAATATCCGGCCAAGCCGAGAAAACTCTGAATTGTAGTAGCTGAAGACGGTCTGATCCTACTTTGAACACCTTTATCTTCTTTGGGTCCACCTTAATCCCCTCACCGGACACTACGTGACCCAAGAACGCCACCGAACTAAGCCAAAACTCACACTTGGAGAACTTGGCATAAAGTTTCTCCTCCCTCAACCTCTGTAGTACAATCCTCAAATGCTGGGCATACTCCTCCTGGCTAAGTGAGTACACCAGGATATCATTAATGAATACTATGATGAACGAATCAAGATATGGCTAAAATACACAGTTCATCAGATGCATAAATACTAATGGGGCCTTGGTCAACCCAAATAACATCACAAGGAACTCATAGTGACCATAGTGAGTACTGAATGCCGTCTTCAGAATATCCGAGTCCCAAATCTTCGACTAGTGATACCTAGATCTCAAATCAATCTTAGAGAACACTCTAGCTCCCTGAAGCTGGTCAAATAAATCATCAATGCGCGGCGAATAATACTTGTTCTTGAAATAGTCGATGCACATCCGCATAGTACCATCCTTCTTTTTCACAAAGAGAACCAGTGCACCTCAAGGCGACACATTAGGCCGAATAAACCCCTTATTAAGGAGCTCCTGAAGATGATCTTTCACTTTCTTGAACTCTATTGGTGCCATACGATACAGAGGATTAGAATTGGACTGAGTGCCCGGCACCAAGTCAATACTAAATTAAATATCACTGTCGGGTGGCATGCCCGACAAGTCAGTAGGAAACAAATCCAAAAAGTCTCGCACTACCGGAACAGAATCAATAATAGGAGTATCAACACCAACATCCCTTACAAAGGCCAAATATGAAATACACCCCTTCCCAACCATCCGTTAGGCCTTCAGATAAGAAATCACCCTAGTGGGAACATAATCTAGTGAACCTCTCAACTCGATCCTCGGCAATCCCGACATCACCAATGTCATGGTCTTAGCGTGACAATCCAGAATAGTATGACATAGGGACAACCAATCCATACACAAAATCACGTCGAAATCAACCATACTAAGCAATAAGAGATCAACTCTAGTCTCCAATCCCTCAATAGTAACTACACACAACTGATACACACGGTCCATAACAATAGTATCACCCACCGGCATAGATTCATGAACAGGTAAAACTAAGGACTCACGGGGCATATCCAAATAATAAGCAAATTATGATGATACATATGAATAAGTGAAACCAGGGTCAAATAATATAGAAGTATCCCGTGGTATACTGAGACAATATATGTGATCATTGTGTCTGAAGCAATGTCCTCTGGCCTGGAAGGAATAGCATAGAATCGAGCCTAACCGCCACCTGATCGGCCTCCCCCTCTAGGGCCACCTCTAGCTATCTGAACCCCACCCCGAGCTGGCTATGCGGGTGTTGAAGTAACTGGTGCAGATGTCATAGCCTGACCCCTCTGCTGAACTGGACCTCCTAAGAGATGGGGACAATACCTCCTCACATGTCCAAGCTCCCCACACTCATAGCGACCCCTGGCCGTCAATGGTGGTGGGGACAGAATTAGACCTTGAGAATCAGAATAACTGCTAGAAGAACCTGGCACAGATGAACCCTAAACTAATGGAGCATGAGATGAACTCTGAGCTGGGAGGCACTGAGAGATGACTGACCTAGACAGGAACTGTATGAACTGTGGCTAGTTGATACACCATGATGAACCAGAAGAGCCATCGGAGCGGGCCTATAAGGACGACCCATGTTGTGGTAGGACTGACCCCCAGAAGAAATACCGCTGAAACCACCCGAACTACAAGGCCTCTTGGACTCCCTCTCCTCACGCTCCTAACTACGGACCAGCTCTAGCCGCGTAGCAATATCAACAACCTCGTCAAACATAGCACCTGATACATTCTCTCAAGTTATAACAAAGCGCAGCCCATAGTTGAGTCCATCAATGAACCTCCTAATCCTCTCCTCTCTGTGGGAACCAACCAGACCGCATGACTAGCCAACTCTGAAAATCTCATTTCATACTGGGTCACGGTCATGCCTTCCTAGCGTAGCTACTCAAACTGCCTACGTAACTCCTCCCTCGGTGGCACAAACTTCTCCAAGAAGAGAACGGAGAACTCGTGCCATGAAAGAAGTGCAGCACCGGCTGGGATGCTCCAGTTATAGGTCTCCCACCATCTAAAGGCTACCCTCGTTAGTTGAAAAGTAGTAAATGATATGCCACTAGTCTCCAGAATACCCGCCATGTGAAGAATTTGCTAGCACCTATTAAAGAAGTCCTGGACATCCTCTGACTCAGCCCCACTAAATGATGGAGGCTTGAGCCTCCCAAACCTCTCTAGTATCTTCTACTCCTCATCACTCATAACGGGACCCTTCTAGGCCTGAGCAACTGCAACCGGCTGGGCTGGTAGTATCCTCGGTGTATGGAGTCCCTGCACCACCTGCTATGGAGTACGGGCGGCGGGAGTCTGAGTATCTCTCCCGTCCTGAGAAGTGGCTGGTGCGGCTTGAACTGAAACTGCCTGAGCAAGGCTAGTGCAAACAGTCAATATCTCGGCCAAAGCCTCCTAAGGGCCTAGAATCACAATGGGCACAAATGGTACCTGAGCTGGTCCCACCGGCTCAACTACATCTAGAATCTCCTCTTGGGCTAGAGCAACTGGTGGGTCTACAGGTACTGCTCTAGCTGTTGTACGAGTTGCCCTTCGGCCTCTACCGCGATCTTGGTATCTCGTGGCCCAAGCTGGTGGTACTGGTGGTCGTCCATCCGATAGGTAGCACGTGTCCTCACCCTCTACGAGAGAATAGAATAACAGAAGTTTAGTTCCAGGAATTAACAAATTCGCATGACAAGAACACAAGAATGTGAAGTTTTCCTAATGGTTCGACAGTCTTTCGAAGATAAGTACATGCATCTCTGTACCGATCCGCAAGACTCTATTAAACCTACTCATGACTCGTGAGACCTATGTAACCTAGGTTCTGATACCAACTTGTCATGACCCAAATTCACATGTGTCGTGATGACGCCTATCGCAATACTAGGCAAGCCGACAACTCATAAATACATGCATCTTTAATTCAAAGCATACTGAAATAGGTTGAAGTAAATAAAATTTCATAATAACTGGATGAAAAAACCGCAACAATACAGATATTTTCCCAAGATCCAGGTGTCACTCAGTACATGAGCATATATACAATAACATGGTCTGACTGCTGAAACAATGTCTAGGAAGGTAGAACAGTATAAATAAAACTAAAAGATAAAGAAGGAGAGTCAAGGTCTGCGGACGTCGAGGCAGCTACCTCGATAGTCTCTAAACTGAATAAGCTCCAACATTAGCAACTTCCGTGCCCCGAAGTATCTGGATCTGCACACGAAGTGCAGAGTGTAGTATGAGTACAACATACCAATGTACTCAATAAGTAACAAGACTAACCTTTGGGCTGAAAGCAGTCACAAGCGCAACCATTACAGTCCAAATACAGAATGTAACAGTATGGAGATGATAGGAAATATGACAATAATATCTTAGAGAAACTCATAATCTATTGGTACATAGTACATGAATGTAAACATGCTTCCAGGTTTAACAGTTAAGCTCAATACAGATAAAATATGCCAAGTATGATTGATATGAGAAATATTACATCTCTATATCTACATGACAATGTACATGTCACATGTGATGCAACAACACAAACGCGGGTCTGATTCCTATCAAATTAACTCGGAATAACGCCAAACTTTGCAAACACGTTCCAAATAACGAAATGGACCTATTCCATGTCCCGAAATATAAATCCAACAATGATAGCTATGAAGTCAACCTTAACAAAATTCTAAGTCGTTAAATTGCCAACGTTCGGCAAAACAACACAAATCAACATATGAACCTCAGAATTCATTTCCGGGTATATGTTCAAGTCCAAAATCACGATACAAACCAACTTGAATCAACAAAATAACATTCCAGGGTCATTTTCACAAAAGTCAAACCCTAGTCAACATTTTCAACTTAAACTTCTAAAATGAGACTCACTCATCCCAATAGATCCCAAAATATCCGAAAATCTAATATGACCATGCACGCAAGTCATAATACACAATATGATACACTCAAGACCTCACACTACCATAAAAGTACTTTTAGTGGCAATTCTAACCTTTTCTTGCAAATGAAAAAGTACTGGCAAATGAGCATTGGCTAGGAAAATATTCCTTTTTTACCTGCAATAGAAAAGAATGACCACTAAAGCACTAATTGAAAACGAAATTTTCAAATCTTTCCCTCCAATTGTTTTGACATCAATCACCTCTTCCCTCCAATCCATTTTTAGGTCTTCTCTGTATATCACGAAATTGTTTCAGAAGTAGGCTATGTAAAGGCTCTTATCGTTCCTGCTGCCCAACTCATCTCTTTCTCGCCATCACCACCCACCATCCTAGGTAAATTCATCGTGTCTCTCTCTCTTTCTCTCTCCTCCCTCTCTATATACCCATTATCACTAATGAGGGGTAGCCAACTATGGCGATTGAAATCTGAATATTCTTTGAACGATAGTATTGAATCTGTCACCGTTTTTGCATTCACGTGTTTGATTTAATGATCTTTTTAGTTGCTTTTATGGTTATTTTACTTCCCATACCAATGGTGTGGAAAATGTATTTTGTAATTAAGGTGTTCGATGAAATGCTTTTGCTGAATTTCTGACTCGTCTTCCACGTTTTTTGTTGATTTCAGATGATTCATAAATCTTTGATTGTTTCATATAGTGTCCGATAGTTGAACATTTATCCAATATCAAGTTCAAACAAGGTGAAGTTGATAGGAGCTAGAAAATTTTCTAAAAGTATCGCTAAAGGAGTGACTAAAACTCGGATATTTCCTATTTCTCCTATTCTAATTGCCCACCTGTCTCTTCTTGTTGCACTGCTTTTGTGTCTTTTGGGTTACTGTATTTGATCATAATTCCACATTGTCAGTAGGTAAGAATGCAAATTAGCTATATTTCATCAATCTAAAACGCATGTCCATGCTTTTTTCTTGGTCTTCTTACAGTTGGCTTTTGGCTTATGTCTTTTATCTTACAGTTGGCTTACATTTTCATCATTTCTATACAATAATATGACAATTCTTGGGGCCAAAATGATAAGAAGATGGGGTATAGGAACAATAATGACGAGGAGACATTAGATGATGTTGATAATGGTGTTTCAATGGATATCTATTTTGATTGAGGTCATCTATTTTTATTTTTAGTTATCTTTTGTCTATTTAAAATTTCTTTGCCATATGGAGTGTATATGTGGATTAGAAGATTGTTATGGTTCAGTTTAGTACTTATTATATGATGTATATGGTCCTCCGATATTAAGAATTATACCTTACTTAGCAATAGAAGAAAGTTACTGCTGAGTGCTAAGGGTATTTGCCTCTGGCAGCTAAATCATTAAGTGGGTAGTTCCATTGGTTATGCTAAGAAATTAATAACTGGATATTTTTGTAAGGCAGAGTCATTTATCTTGTTTATTTGTTGCTTGTCTTTATCTCAATTTTAGGATCAAGAATCTCATGAGCAATAAATAGCTAAAACATCTTGGTTGACTGTGCAGAACATGATTGCAGTATCCGAATTGAGAAATGTAATAAAGCTTTTACCTGTAGCTCTATACAGGCCTTAGTTAACTTTTGGCCTAAATTTCGAATCTTTTTATGTCTTCTTTCACTGAAGAAAGGAGCCGCATTTAAAGAATTATGGGAAAAGAGGGAAGCTCAAATTCTGCCCTCTAAGGTTATCCACTGTAAAGCATTTCATGGAATATCTCTTGTGCTTTTCAACCCTTAAGGAAATTCTCAAAATAAATAGTGTCGTATTTGGAATATATATCCATAGAATTAATTGACCCATTCATAATCTATTGAGTCATATTGAGTGGCAAATCTTTGAAGACATTATACATTAGCCATTTAGACTTAAAACTCTACTATTCTTTTCCTTCTATCGGTTCTAAGTTCCCTTTTGCTAGAAGTGGACTTTGCAAGGAAATGGTAAAAATGAAAATTCTAAACCTATTTTCCTTGATCCAGTATAGGTTTTAATATATCCAAAGACAAGTGTGTTCTTTATTGCTTTTGTTGCTACATGCATAAAACAATTAAAATTTCTTTTTGGAATTGTTTCTTTATGACTATTTTGTCTAAGTAGATATAGGCATCATTTGTGGTTATCTTGCTTCTAAATTCCATTGGTGAGTCAAGTTCTAGATGTGGTGGAATCTAATTCTTAGAAATTGTTGAGTTCTTCCTTATTAGTCATAATTCAATTCTGTCTGAGTTTAGTTTTCAATTGTTCATATAATTTGAATGAGTGGCTCATTGCAGAGGAGTAAGCATTGTTTTGAGCATCCTTAAATTCACGGAACTTCCTTACTTGATGCGTAACCTGATTTAGGTGCTCAACTGCTGAAAGCTTCATTGCTCTCCTAGACTCCTTTTGAAAATATGGTATTTTATAGCTGGGGAAAACTCATGCGCAAAATTAGACAAGAAGGCCATATCTCAAAACTCAAATAGCATGAAGAAGCTTTTGTTCAGAAATTTGGTTGTGGATGATTTCAATGTTATCAAGAGCGAAAGAAATTTATCGGGGCCATTTATTGTCAAATATTACATGTATTTGATAGCAATTATTAGATACACAATTACACTTGTATTGGATCCATAGTTTACTTTGAATTTTATTTTATGTTGTTGATACATTTGATATTATAGATTATCTGTTATTTTTTATTGTGGATTTAGTAAAATGTGTTGAGCTTTTTGGAATGATTTCTTTTATTTATTATTCGAATGAAATTAGGCAAGATGTGCATTAAAATATTAGCTGTTTATTAATCCTTATTAACAATAAGAAAAGTTGTGAAAGGTTCTCATTTACTGGCCATTATAATTGCCACTAAAAATTCCTCCTTTACAAGCAATATGATAGATCTTTACCGGCCATAAAATAGCTGCAACATGTATGATATGGGATTTTTTGAAAGAGGGATAGTGGCCATTAATTGCTAGTAAATATTTCTCGCTAAAACTCATGGACATTTAGCGGTAATAAAAGGGATCTTTACCAGCACTCATTGTAATGGTCGCTAAAGCGTTTGCCGACGCTGAATATGCCGACCAATATTTAATTGCTGGTAAAGAATTTAGCGGCAAGAAATATTGCTGCTAAAGAGCATAATTATTGCCGCTATAAACCTTTTTTGTTGTAGTGATCAAACTAGTGAACGGAACCTTAAAGCTAAAACGATCGGTTGAGTTGTTACATTCTCCTCCTCTTAAACAAACATTCGTCCTCGAATGTGCCAAGAGTCTTTCCCAAGCCACCAAATCATCGTATAAACTCTCCATACACATACATGTGGGTGATCCTACGTCATCCCAATCCACATAAGCCCGACAACAACATCTCAACCGAAGATTGTTCCTCTCACTCATGCCGATAAGCCTTAGAATCAAATTTTCACATCTACCAAGGGCCCTATTATAACACAAACACACTGTAAAATCCTCAACTAGCTGCAACAACTCGTGCATACATCCACAAGATACAACCACACGACATAACATATCGCTCATATGCCCATAACAACAACTCGGACCACAATAGTTGCCTATTACAAAGCCCGCTATCTGCAAACAGACTTACATCGACTAGAACCTTGTTTTAAACCTTCACAACACTGACAATGATGTAAGGAATATGCGGAACTCATAACTACTCACTCGACTAAAAAGCCAAATGCCACTTGGCATACACTTCGCAATCCAAACCCAGCAAGCATAACTCGAACACGACTGAATATGAAAAGAGGAACACATGAAATTGCTATCAAACAAGTCCAACAGGCACGACTCCACACTGATACCATGCTGTGAATCCAATCAACAAAGAAGAAGCAAAACACCCGCAGTAACCACAATGAATCTTTCCCTAATATAACCTTGTCACGGCATATGGCCCGGTACAAGCATACTTGTCCACAAAGAATGCCAGGTCCCCATCCTCCACTCAGAATCATGAGTGAGACAAACATCTCAACAACTAAAACACTCTACTAACTCAATTCCGTAGAACCAAAATCACAACACGAAGCAAACTTCTCATACCTGTAGAACACCCAAATCATAAGTCATGGCCAAACTACCCAGAAATCACGTCAAAACCTACTGTATTAACTAACAGGAAGTCCACCCAAGCCTCATGGCTCGCATAGAAAATAAACCAGAATGATAGATATGGGTTATCAGGATAAAATTTCCCAATTGGCTTGAACAAATGAATATAGTACAAGAATCACAAAACATAACCATTCTGAAGCAAGGTAGGATGACTCTTACCATTGAATGAGACCGGATCGGAATAACATAGATGCATCTCTATAATCAACCATACCTGAAATGATATCATCTGATGCATCATCCTCCGCCCAACTAGGAAGACCATAACAATGGGCCTGGCCTCCCCTTCTAGGATAACCTCTACCCGCCTGAACTCCACCCCTAGCTGGCGGTGCAGGTATAGCAGCAACTGGAGTGAAACTAATAGCCTGAATAACTTGTTGTGATATATTTATCTAGGGTCTGGGATAATCTCTCACCATGTGGCTGGTAGCCCCACACTCAAAGCAAGTTGTCCGCTGAAGTGGCTGTGGAAGTTATCCGGTACGGGTACTCTAGGACCCATGGATATCTAAAACACCACGTGAAGCATGAAGTGCAAGCTGAACTGGCTGACTAACAAAACCTCTAACATGACGCACCTTGCCTTGAAAATAGGGATCAATATATCCTCCTAGTCCACGAGGCCTCTTACACTTTATGTCCTCTCTCTCCTAACCCTCTTACCCTCTCATCTGGGAGCGATCTCTACTACCTGCTAAAATGGAACATCCATCTCCAACTCCCGAGCCATACTGAATCGGATACCATAACTGAGTCCCTCAATGAACTTGCAAACTCGCTCTCTAACTGTAGAAACCAAAGCAGGTGCATGACCGGACAACCCACTGAATCTAATGGCGTATTTTGATACCGTCATAGTGCCTTGATGCATCTGCTCAAACTCCATACGCCATACATCTGGGAGGGTCTTGGGGACAAACTTCCTAAAATAATCTCTGAAAACTGAGTCCAAATGGGTGGTGCTACATCAGTTGGCCTACCCTCATCATAAGCCTTCCTCCTCTGATATGCTGCTCCTGACAGCTGAAATATAGTAAAAGGAACTCCGCTCATCTCCACAATACCCATGGTGCAAAGAATACGGTAGCACTTCTCTAGAAAATCCTACGCATCCTCAGTAGCTAAGCCATTGTAAGTAGGGGGATGATACTTCTTGAATCTCTCGAGCCTCTTCTAACTCCTCTGATGTCCCTGGCCTAACCTCAGGCCAAACCGAAATAATATGTTGTACTGGAATAACACCAAAAACCTGACCAGTATGGACCCGCTGCTCTAGAGTACGGGCGGCAGGAGTCTGAGCTCCCCCCTAGTCTGTGAAGTAGCTGGTGCAGTTGGAATTAGTCCCGCCTGAGCCAATGTACCAAACATGCTCAGGAACTATGCTAGAGTCTCCTGAAGTCCAGGGGTGGCAACAGGCGCCTCCGGTTCCCGTACCCTAATCGAAGCTACTAGTGGCTCCTCAGTTGCTGCTCTGGCAGGTGACCTAGCTGTAGCATGTGCTCCTCCCTGGCCTCTGCCTCTGCCCAGTCCCCTAGAAACACTGGCTCTAGGGGCAGCATCATCAGTAACTGCGGCTCATGTCCTTACCATCTGCCAGAGAATAGAATGACAAAGGCTCAAACTCTGAAATCAACAACTCGCACGATAAGAATGAAAGAAGTGAAGTTTCCTAATACTTATGTAGCCTCTCGAAGATAAGTACAGACGTCTCCGTACCGATCCGCAAGACTCTTCTACACTTGCTTATGACTCGTAGTTCCTATACACCTAGAGCTATGATACCAACTTGTCATGACCCAAAATTTCTCCTTAGGAGTCGTGATGGCACATAGTCCCTAGGACTAGGTAAGCCTAATACATAGTGAGTTATCAATAAATTTAACCCAATTAATTATTAAACATGAACCGGAAATTTCTATACAAAGCAAACAAACCAAAGTAGATATACAACATCCCAAAATCGGTAGTACAAGTCATAAGCTCTACTGAGTTCACAAAAAAATCTCTAAGTACATTTGTTCCAAAATAGAAATAAACAGTACAAAGTAAACATAAGAAGGTGACTCTGAGGCATGCAACTGTGATAGCAGGTATACCTTGAAGTCTTCGCCGCAACTCACAATTAGCTAACTAATGACCAACACGCTCCAAGGTAGCTGGATCTGCTAAAAAATGTACAGTAAACATAGCATGAGTATACCACAGCGGTACCCAGTAAATATCAAAATTAACCTCGGTAGAGCAGTGAAAAGGAACAGTCATGAAACCTACTAGACATAATAACATGTACAAGTATAAATATAAAACTAACCCGGAACAATGCAAAGCTAAACATGGTAAAAATAATGTTATAATACTTGCAATAAGAACTAGAAACAACAATTAACAATAAGGAGCAAGCAGGTAATAACGCCTAAAGTAAGCAGGATACAATTAAAGTCTGGTGTAACCAAGTAAAGGAAAACAAGTAACAACCCAATAAAATAACCGCTATCACACAAAGTTTATACAAGAATTTCTCCGAGGTACCACACCTCATAATCGCAATTCACAGGTCCCGAATCATGAAGCATAATCGCTTGGAATCTTGTTCACATATTACAAATCACAACCGCACGGACAACTCACGTGTTCCATGGACAACTCACGTTCCAATACCATTAATACCCCATATCTGTACGGATAACTCATGCGCTAGCAGTAAAAATTCCTCATATCTACACGGACAACTCACGTACTAACGGTGCAACTCATGCACATAAGGCAGGTATACAAGAATACATGTAAATGATCAATAAACATCAAGGTTCATCTTCTTTGACTGATATGAGTGACTAATCACGGTGTATAGCTCGAGTCAACAAGTAAGATCAAAGACAACGAATGGCACATAGGAAACAACACATCAAAATTGTAATATGCAAGACACACAAGGTAGGTACACCACTACACAAATATCATCAATAACAATGCCCCCAGACCATCAAAAATCATCCCCGACATAAGCACCCTTGTCTCGCCATGTGCACAACAATATAAAGTAAATACCCGCCTTGTCTCGCCACACGACATAATAATTATTCGCACTTTGTCTCACCACAAGCGCAAACCCACATATATAGCCTGCCTTCTCACGTCGCATGTGCAAATATCAATAATAACAATAGCACAGACAACTCACATGTGAACACCCAACAATCCTCTAAACAATACCACATGTGCCAAAAACATAACAACATTACATAATAACCCTATCACGATCCAAAATCCAACTAGCCGTGATGACACCTAACCTAACCCCCTAGGTAAGACAATTAACAATAAACCAATTCCAATGAAATTTGATGAGACAATAATGATGAAATAACTGAGCTTTTATACAAAATCCCAACGATTGGTAGTACAAATCATGAGCTTCTAAGATTTAGAGTTTGCAAAGCTGGTATGAAATAAATACATCATCTGTCTGAAATATACATGAACAGATTAAAATTCCAAAGCTACCAAGATCAAGAGGTAGCTATGACCGGAACGCAGGTACGTCTTCAATGCTATCTCCCGCCATACACAGCAACATCAGCATCAAAGATTTGCACGCAAGGTGCAGAAGTGTAGTATGAGTATAACCGATCACATGTACTAAATAAGTAACAAACCTAACCTTAGGTTAAAAGTAGTGTCGAGCTGGGACAAAGGTCGGAGTTCAACACTAATAGCCAACAACAGTTCATAACAGTATAATAAAAGTGATAAAAGAAATAACTCAGAGATGTAATGTGATGCTCATTAGCAGTTACGGAAAAATATTCATGCTTTTCAGGTATAAACAATAAAACCCAAATCCTTCACCGAAATCACCAAAATATGAGTGAGTCAGAAAAATTATGATTTTTCCCAAAAACCTTTCAATAATAAATAAGATGTTTCATTATCAAATAGCATGAGGAAAGTACTTCTCTATGCCTACATATCAGTGTGCACGTGAAATCGTTAATGCCACCAAAATCGCGTAGCATGAGGAAATGCATCTTTATGCCTGTATGTCCAGTATGTATATCAAATGCAATGCATTGCAGTGATAACTCATGTACTCACACTCTCAGAGTACTCGATCTCACTGTCTCACACTTTTCACTCATCACGCTCAATCACTCAATACACTCAGTCACTCAACACTGAATAGGGTAGATCCAGCCCTCAACACTCTCAGTCACTCAGCATTGTACAGGGCAAATCCAGCCCAAATAAATCAATAGCAACTGCGCTCACCGTGAGTGTGCAGACTCTGGAGGGGCAGATCCAGCCCAAGTGCTATAATAAGCCAATCATGGCATGAATCAATAAAGCATGTTGCGGCATGTAGCCTGATCCCATCATGAATAAATAATACCTGCTGCTATGTGCAGCCCGATCCCATCAATATCACTCACAATCCGGCTCTCAGGCCTCAACTCAATCATCAATCTCTCCAGTATCTCGGGCTCACAATGTCATAAAATCAGCCCAAAAATGATGATATGATGTATCAATAAATGGCAACAGGGATTGAGATATGATATGCAAATGAATGAGTATGAATGAGTATGTAATTGCAATGTAAGCAAATAACTCAACAACAGAAATGACCTCAGTGGGTCCCAACATGATAAGCATATAGCCTAGATATAGTTTCTAACATGGATCACAGTTCAATTACTCTAGCACATAGAAATTTCATGAATAGAAACAAGATTAGGTCACTACATAGTACCACAGAATTAATCGAGTCATAATTCACATGGTGCACGCACACACGCCCGTCATCTAGCATGTACGTCACCTCAACACCAAACACATATCACGTAGATTCAGGGGTTAATATCCTCAGCACCAAGTTTAGAAGTGTTACTTACCTCGAACAAGCCAAATCCAATACCGAGCAAGCCACACAATACTCTAGAAATGCCATCCCGCACGTACCAAACTCTGAACAACTCGAAACTAGTCAAAAACAACTCAAGAACATCAAACAATGCCAAAGGAATCAAACTCATTCGATAAAGGTAAAATCTTTAATCAAAAATCCAAAGTCAACCAAAACGTCAAACCCATGCCCGTACCTCAGAACCCAACAAAACTTACAAAATTCAACCCATTCAACTACGAGTTCAACCATATAAGTTTCATTCAAATCCGACTCCGAATCGATGTTCAAAACCCAAAAATTCACTCTATGCAACTTTAGACAAAATCCCCTATTTATCTCTTTAAAATTCACAATCCAATTATTAAAAATGAAGATAGATTCACGATATATAACCAAAACCAAGTAGAGAAAGCTTACCCCTATCCATATGGTAAAAATTGCCTCAAATATCGCTTCAATCCGAGCTTCATAGCTCCAAATATGATAAAATGACCGAAACCTCCGAAATAGAGTACTTTATATTCACTGGACAAATTAATGATTCGCGATCGCGAAAATATCATATCGATCGCGAAGAAGGAAAATGCACTGCCCCAGAAATACACCATGCGATCGCGTACAAACCTTCATAAACGTGATGAACAAACAACACTGCCTCTATAAATACTCAACGCGATCGCGAATTAAACCATGCGAACGCGAAGCACGCATGCTGCCACACTTCACGAATGTGTCACCTCTTACGCGAACACGTTGAAGAAATTCTAGTTCCCAGCTGCCCAATCTCAACACTATGCGAACGCGTACAATATCCACACCAAGCTACGCGATCGCATCTATCAAATCGCGATCGCGATTAAGAAATTGCCCAGCTCAAATCTTTCCTCTACGCGATTGTAACAACCCAAAAAAATAAATTCGAAGTACTTAAGCTCTATTAAGAAAGTCGATGTGCGCTAATCATATTATTTTGTGTCTAGACAAGGACTATTATATGAATGATATCAATTGATCATAGTAATATATGTATGAGGTGCATTAAGAATGGTTTATGGTCTAAGAAGAGCCCCAAGGCTAAGTGAAGTTGAAAATTTTATGATGGGATAAAGTTTCAAGTGAGTTCACATATGACCTAACTTCAAACGATCATACCTCTCTTGATATGACAAGTTATATGGTGTAATACCTATAAAAAGAAAGGTCTATGTGTCTAGTTTTTAACTCTTCAAACCGTTCTTCATTTGGACATTCCTACAAGGAGTTATGATCAGATTACCAAAAGCTGACAGAATGCGATCTGTGACAAATTATGCGACCATTATGCGATCGCAAAATGGTTATGCGACCGCAAACTGGTCGCAAAATGGTCCAAAACTGCCCAGTTATGGGCACCGACTTGTGCGACCATTATGCGACCCGCACACCAATTGTGCGGTCCATTTTGCGACCGCATAGTTGAATTCGGAGGGTTAATTTTCCTCTTTTCATAACCCGACCCCATTTTGATAAATAGGCTTTGGGGCTTATTTTAGGGGTATTTTCTGAGGGTTTTAGAGAGAGGTAAGAGCATTTTAGAGAGAGAATAAGGGAACCTAATATTATAATCATCCAATCTTGCACCAAACTTCAAGAATCAAGGAAGCTAATCACAAGATCTTCATCTAAGAGGTAAGGTTCTATACCCTAGTTTTCAATTTCGAATTTGGGTAAAAGATGGTTGATTTGGAGTATGATTCTTGGGTATAAGAGTATTATTTATACATGTTTGTACTAATAAGATTTGTGGGAAGATTGTTAAGCTCAAATAAGTAAAGATTGGGTTGTGGAGAAGGAAATCTTATAGAAGAACCTTGTAGTTAGATTTGCACACCTAGTGTTTGATAAAATGCTCAAATGAGTTGAGATCATGAATATCTTCCTAATAATGGTTCAATTTTGTTATGTCTCAAAATAGATTGGGATTGCTAGAATTTCTGGAACGTTGTAGTAATTTAAGAAAAATTCAAAGCAAGGTATTTTGGCTAAACTTTCTCTCTTAGAATAGATATCCATAATGTTTCCGTAAGATCAAGTATGATTCGCTCAAGATTCCTAACTTCTATATTTCGGGTTATTCCCTATAAACTTGTTTAATCCGAATGAGCCTTATGTCGAAAGATAGATGTTCAAAGTATGGTTTGCGTATTAAAATGTTGTGGCTTTGATTCGTGTTTTAAATGAGAACTAGTATACCAATTGGGTGAGAAAAACTCGATATGCTTAAGACACATAATTGCTTATATGTGTACCTAAAGTCTTGATTAGAAGTGTCTTGTTATTGATAATCATTAAAGATGCTTGAAAATAAAATAAGCGGATTGAAGAAATAGAGTGTGGCCAACGTGCCAAGAATTTAAGTTATGATTGTGGCTAGTAGCGCAAATGATTTGAGAGGATGCGATAAAGAATATGAAATGAGCCTCGACTCCACTGTTTTAAAAGTGATTTGGAAAATAGAATTTGCCTAAGAGCTTGTATACTCAATTCATGTCCATTAGTGGCTGTTTTAACTAATGCTTCGCTTTATAAATATTTCTAGTGTGATTCGAGTTCTATATACTCATGTGTTGAAATCGTACATTGTCATTTTTGGAGAAGAGTATTGCAAGAGTAAATGGTGTATTGATTATTTATGATTTTTCATGTGTGTTTCTATTGTTGGTTGGTATGCCTCATTCTTTGGGAAGAAACCATTTGTGTTTGAAGTTCCCATTTCAAATGGATTGAAAGTATATAATTTCTGAAATTTTCTATATGTTGATATTTGATGGTGATCTTTGAAATTAAAAGAGGTGAAAGTGTGGAATATGAAATACGGCCATCGTGCCATGAATAAAGAATCTTGTGAATGGCCTAATGAGCCAAGGAAATATTGTCGTTGTGAATGACTGAAAATACTAATGAGAATTTATACAATGTGAAAGATGTTGAGGTGAGTATAATTGTATTTATGATATTTCTATTTGCAAATCAAATCAAAAATATTTTTGGGAGCATCATTAGCAAAACCGAGGAAGGGTGGGTCATAAGGCCCACACCTGAAACTATACGTGCCGGTATAGGGATGGATTGTGGTTATTCTCCTTATTTGGGATGAAATTGTAACCTTTGTGAAATTGTGATATTATTCCCCTTAATTGGGATGAAACTGGAACCTTTGTGGATTGAAAAAGTCAACCCACACAACATATGTGGGAAGGCGGCCTAGCTGATCGCGTGGAGATCAGACGCCATGTTACGCACATGGTGGTACTACTCTTGGTAGCAAATTTCTTTCGCATCACCTGTCAAACCACATTGTCCGTGGGGAGATGGCCTAGCCGATCGGGCATGATCGGACTCTGTGTTAACAAAGACAGTGGTATATCGGTGCTAATGATCTCCCAACCAAAATTGTATATGAAGTTCGTATTTTGAAAATTATTATTTTTTAACTAAACATTTGGATATTGTTGATTATGGCATGCTGTTTCTATGTGTTGCCTGTTTCTTATATGGACATTCTATTTTGAAAGAGGACTTTTAGCTATGCATACTAGTGCTATTCGACAGTACTAACATCCCTTTTGCCGGGGGCGCTGAATCTTTAATAGATGCAGGTGATTCTACAGCAGGCGTCATTGATCTGTGAAAGCAGTACACTCTTTTAAGCTAATTTGGTGAGCCCCACTTCATTTCGGGGTCATGTATCTTTTGTTTCTCATGTATTGTGTTTTGAGGTATAGCTGGGGCCTTGTTGCCGGCATTTTCATATTACTCTTCTATTGTATTTAAAGGCTCCGTAGATAGGTTACGGGTTGTGGTTGATGTTGGAAACTGAACTAGATATGTTGGTACTTGAAAATCATGTTTTTCATTAATTCTATAAACTCGTAATATTTTGGAAATTATAAATGAAGCTGCTAATGGGAATAAAAAGGAAGTTGTTAATAAAATCTTTTCAGTGATTGATTAATGGAGTACATCCTCTTTATTCATGAATGAGTTTGGGTAGAAAGAAATCTGATAGGCTTGCTAGGCCGGGTTCTCTCGGTTGAGCACCAGTCGCACTCCCTAAGTTTGGGGCGTGACAGCGATCTTCTAATCCGCGATCGCGAAGAACATTTTGGTGCACCAGACTTCAGCAGAACCAACAATGCAATATAAAGAAGAAATGGTCTGAAATCGATCCGAAACACGCCCGAGCCCTCGGGACCACGTCTGAACATTCAAACAAGTCCCATAACATAACACGAACCTACACGAGGCCTCAATTTCATGCATAACAACATCAAAACTATGAATCGCTCCTCAAATGAAACTTAATGAACTTTGAATCTTTCAACTTCCAAAACGCGTGCTGAACCATATCAAATCAACCCGGAATGAGCTCAAAGTTTGCACACAAGTCCCAAATGACATAACAAAGCTATTCCAATTCCTGGAACCACAATCCGAATATGATATCCTCAAAGTCAACTCTCAGTAAAACTTATGAACTTTCAAAACCTTCAAATTTCCAACGTTCGCCAATTAGCGTTAAAACCTTCTAGAAATATCCAAATGAGAATCCGGGCATACGCATGAGTCCAAAATCACCATCCAAACCTAACAGTACCATCAAAACTCCAATCCGAGGTCAAATACTAAAAAAGTCAAACTTGGTCAACTCTTCCAACTCTAAAGCTTCAATCATAAAATTCATTCTTCCAAATCAATTCTAAATAACCTGAAAACCAAAACCGATGATTCACACAAGTCATAATACATCCTACGATGCTGCTCAAGATATCAAATAGCTTAACAGAATGCATATGCTCAAAGCGACCGTTTGGGTCGTTACAAACCCACGCCACATGTGCTCATACACCATGGTGTTTCCACAACAATAATATCAATACCACAACCACATATAGAACACATCTCAACAACACCGAGTACAACAAAAATAACAATAACACGAGGTGCAATAAGTAAATCAACATAATATTGACAACAATGCAATGAAACGGAAGAATAAGCTCAACGATGAAAGACATGCAAGTAATAATGACATCAAGTAAGATTATTTCAATAATAAGAGAAGTAACATGTAACATCGACTTCAAATAAGGATAATCAATTACGGAAGAGATAACATGTGATAATAACTTCAATTAAGGATAATCAACTACGGAAGAGATAACATGTAATAATAAGTCCAATTAAGGATAGCCAACTAAGGAAGAGGTAACATGTAACAATAACTCTAATTAAAGATAATCAACAACGGAATAGATAACATGTAACAGTAAAGAGGCAACGATTACAATTAAAATATATAAGAGTATATTTGGCAACAAAAGATAGGACATGAACCAACAACTTCAAATAAGGCATATAAGAGTGAATTTAACAATGGAGGATATAACATGATAGAGTGACTTCAATTTAGTATACATAAGAACCCTAAGAGTCTAAACCAGTCAAATTCGCACATATAAAACTGTGTACACACTCGTCACCTCGAGTACACGAATATCATGTAGTTCAAATAGCGCAAACAAACCAATCCCTACAAGGTAGTTTCCCAGTCACAAAGATAGGCAAGATACTTAACTCAAAAGCCCTCAATCAATACTCAAAAATAGCTTTTTCCTTTACAATCCGTCTTCACTCAGCTCAAATCTAACCAAAATCGACTTAATAACATCAAGTAATGCAAGAGAAATCAATTCCACTAAATATAGCTATGATCTTTGCAAAATTCCTCAAAAAACAAAAAAAGTCAACCCCAGACTCGCCCGGTCAAAACCCGAGTCCAAGGGTAGATTCTGTCTACCCATAACCCCACAGGTCCATATATGTATTTTGTTTCAAAATCTGAGTCCAAATGGACTCTCAAAACTCAAATTCTCATTTTTCAAAATATATGCAAAGTTTCTCAAAATGTCACTTTGATTCTCAAAATTTTGATGTTAAAACTCACATATAATCGTGTAAAATAGTTGAAAATTGATCAAAATCACTTACCTAATGATTATAGTTGAAAATCCATCTTCAAAATCGTCTCTTACCGAGTCTAGGGTTCCAAAATATGAAAATGAGACTAAAATTCTATTCTTCAGCTTATATGTCTAGTTGCAGTTGTCGCAAATGTGACCTAGGGTTCGCAAAAGCGAACCCCGCAAATGCGAGGAAATTATCACAAAAGCGAAGCCCTTACATCCCTACTGACATCGCAAATAAAATGATTTGTTCGCAAATGCGAACTTTGGACATGTTGCAAAAGCGACCACTTGGTCGCAAAAGTGTTCCCTCCCCAGCCCAGGCTAGTATCGCAAATACGATTGGGAGTTCGAAAATGCAAACTCTTCAGGCCACAGTGCACTTCACAAAAGCAAAGAAGAGCCCGCAAATGTGATAGTCGCAAATGCGAGATCAGAACACCAACAAAATATGAACCTTCTATGAACTCTGTGAAACGCGTCTGAAACTCACCCGAACCCTCGGGACTCCAAATCAAACATCTATATAAGTCTAAAAATATAACACGAACTCGCTCGCACGATCAAATCATTAAAACAACATTTGAAACCATGAATCGTACCTCCAAGACACATGAAACTCAAGAACTTCTATAAACACAATCGCGCTTCTGATTCCTATCAAATCAACTCGGAATGACGCCAAACTTTGCAAACACGTTCCAAATAACAAAATGGGCCTATTCCAAGTCCCAAAATAGAAATCTAAATGCGATAGCTATGAAGTCAACCTACGGTCAAACTTAATAAAATTCTAAACCTTTAAATTGCCAACTTTCGGCAAAACAACACAAATTAACCTACGGACCTCCAAATTCAATTCTGGGAATACGCCTATGTCCAAAATTATGATACGAACCTACTGAAATCATAAAAACACCGCTCCGGAGTCATTTTTACAAAAGCCAAACCTTAGTCAATATTTTGAACTTAAGCTTCTAAAATGAGACTCACTCATCAAAATAGATCTTGAAACATCTGAAAATCGAATCCGACCATACACGCAAGTCATAATACACAATATGATACCACTCAAGGCCTAGAACCACTTAATAGAACCTTATGGCTCAAAATTACCTGTCGGGTCGTTACATGGGGTCCCTAGTAACCTGAGGCCATTTCGACGCTTTATGTAAGAAGTTGGAAATTTGAGTTTGAACTTTGAAAATCTTGAGTATTGATGATTTATTCTTTATTTTAGATGTTATGTTGATGATTTAAGCTTGAGAGCGAGTTTGTATGGTGTTATAACACTTGTGTGAATGTTCATATTGGAGCTCGATGGGCTCAGGTCATCTTTAGATAGGTTGTAGACTGGTTTTGCATAGCTGAAGAAGTTATGGTGTTGCTGGGCTACAGATCTCACATTTGCGAGTTTCTGTTCGCAAATACGAGCCTCGCATTTTCAAAGATGGGAGTGGAATGGGCACCTTTGCATTTGCAAAGTTTTAGTCGCTTATGCTAGCGGGTGGGGCATCGCAATTGCGATGGTTGTGTCGCATTTGCGACACTTGTGGGTGTTGGAACAACTTTGCATTTTCGAAGCTTGGTTTGCTTTTGCGAGGGTCTGGTACTTCGCAAATGTGAAGTCTTAGTCGCATTTGTGACATCTGGGAGGCTCAAGCACCGATTGCATTTGCGATCTATGGTTCGCACTTGCGAACATTGTTATTGCAAATAAGTGTTCACAATTGCGATCCCTGCAACTATTTTTGGAGAGTAATTTCTTTCCAACTTAATAGGTTAGTAATTTTAACTCAGTTCATTCAAATTCTCATTGCATTTTCATGAATTTTCACTATCAAATCTAAAATTTCATGTAGTAAAAATAGGAATTTTGGGTAGAAATTAGGAATTTTATAAAATTGAGATTTAGACCTTAAATTGAGGTCGGATCTTGAAACAAATCACATATTCGGACTCGAGGGTGAATAGGTAATCGAAATTTGGTCCTAATTTCGGATTTCAACTATATAGGCCCAGGTTAACTTTTTATTGACTTGCCAAATATGTTAAAGATCAAACCTTTTCATTCGAGGGTAGTTTCTAAAGCTTGTTTTGACTTATTTGAGTAATATTTAACTAGATTCGGGTGGTTTGGAAGCTTTTTCTAAAGGAAAAGCCGTGTTGGATTATTTATCTTTTTACGGAAAGAGGTAGTATCTTGGTTAATCTTGATTGAGGGAATTAGGGTGTATTGAGTCTATTTTCTACATGATGTATGTGTTGAGGGCATCGTATATACCAGGTGATTAGTGTATATGCGTTGTCCATGGGATAAGCATGCGAGTAGAACTAGCCTTATTTGTACTATGTTACTTTGTATATTATGTCTTCCATGCTTTAGATAGATTGTGAATCTTCTTTATTTCTCTTATTCATGTTAATATCTATGTTAAGCTTGTTGAGATATTGAGCGTTATGGTTATTGATTTATTGAATCGGATATTGGTGCAATTGTGTTGGTAAATTCTCATATAACGAGCTATATTCAAATGTTATCTTTGATATTACGTATGCTTCCCACCTTACTTTGTACTGTGTTACATGTGATGCTTGGTGGGGAAGAGTGAAATGCACGAAGGGTGTTGCCGTGCTAGTGAGGTAGAATAATTGTGCACGAAGGGTATTTTTCTACTTTATCTATATATCAATATCATTAAATGGAGGGTGTTTTAGTACTTGAGAGAAAGTGAGGATATGCACGAAAGGTGTTTTCATGATTGTTTTTATAATGTGTTGTGAGGATGAGAGTAAATGCACGAAGGGTGATGCCATGCCATTTATTGATTTTATTTTTCTTTATTTTGCTATTCGGATTGAGGACTTGGCTTTGTTGTTTCGTAATTTACCTTTGAAGGGTTGGTTCAGAGTTGTTGTAGAAGCTTGAGTTGTGGTTTACTCGGTATCACTTTCCTTTACTTCCCGTTTTATGCCCTATTACTTATGTTCTTATTATCTTTCTCACATGTTGTTATCCTATTTTATACTTGGTACTTTACTTGTCATCTCGTTACTTCTTGATATAAATCTGCACAGTTTTATTTGTAGGTGTCTTCTTTTAGCCTCGTCACTACATCATCGGGGTTAGGCTCGACACTTACGGGGTACATTGATTTGATTGTAGTCATACTATACTTCTACACTTCTTGTGCAGATTTGGACATTGGTACCAACGGAGTCCTGAGAGCTGCTTAGCGGATATCAGATAGACGACTCAAGGTAGAGCTGCATACAGTTCGCAAAGGTTAGAGTCATCTTCCCATATTTCTTCTACTATTTGTTTTTCAGACAATATTGTACTTCTTTTAAGATAATGTATTTAGTAAACTCTAGTAGCTCATGTACTTGTGACTCCACGTCTTGGATGGTTAAGAGTTAGAGTTTATCTTAGACTTATCATGTATACTTCTGAGTTCTATTTCACCACGTTATCATTTTTCTGCTGATTTGTAGTTTCATTTCTCTCGTATTTTCTGTTATGTATTGGCTTACATAGCAAGTGGTGTTAGGCACTATCACGACCTCGCGGATTGGAATTTTGGGTCACGACATTATGTTAGAATTGATTTAGATAGGATTTACGTATAAAAAAAAGGAAGTACAATATTGGATTCCGTCCAAATAATGGAATTTTTATACTCTCACTAGAAAAACCCATCCTACAATATCACGATCCAAAATCCCAACCACGGGATCGTGATAGAACCTAACATCCGCTTGTTAGGCAAGCCAACATTAGCTAAAGATTTACCCGTATTAACAAGTTAAAAGCAGAATATTAAGAATTAAAGATTGAAATAATATGAAATACACATAATGAATCCATACACGATGTCTAGTTTAACCCTAGAAACTGGTGTTACAAGTACATGAACTGCTAAAAGTACTACAAACAATGTCTGAAAGAAAATACAACTATCTGAAATGAAATACAATAGTAAAATAGATAGGAAGGGGACTTCAAAGTCTGCGAACACGGTGCAGCTCTACCTCAAGTCTCCTAGAAATGACGGCCCGAGTAATTTCCTCTATGCGCCATTGAAACCAACACCGGGATTTGCACAAGAAGTGCAGAAGTGTAGTATGAGTATAACTGACCCCAAGTACTCTGTAAGTGTCGAGCCTAACTTCGACGAAGTAGTGACGAGGCTATAACAAGACACTAAATATAAATCTGTACAAGTATAAGTAGAAAAAAATACGAAATAGAGAAACAAGACTTAACAAGAAACCGGAATACGAAACACACAACAGAGTGTCCAAGAATATCATTGATGCTTAGTTTCATAACACAATACGGAAATGGAACCAACAACCAAGAATAAACACAATAGAAATTCTCCATTGTGGCACGCAACCCGATCCATCTCCACCACCCACCCAACCCCCCCAAATTCTCCATTGTGGCACGCAACCCGATCCCTCTCCACCACCCACCCAACCTCCCCCCCCCACATACACATATATACATACTTCTCCATTGCGGCGTGCAACCCCATCCCAAATTTCATATCAATACCACAAACAAATACATCGTACCCCACAACGTACGTAAAAAGGAAACAAAACGTAAAAATGCTCTAAGACAATCCAATACAACAATTATTAAAATAGAAACAAGTAAGGCGAATAAACAAGCAAAGACATAGAACAAGTAAAAGCGGCTAACTAACAATATATAAAAGCATACAGCAAGTAAAAGTGGTCAATAAATGAAGGTGTAAATACATAGAAACATATAGCAAACTGAGGCATGTAATGAATGAAGGCATGGAATGAACAAGTAAGGACATGTAGCAATTAAATCAAGTAACACGTAGTAACATGAAATAAATGAAGGCCTGAAGTAATTGAAGACAAGCAATTAAGTAGCTCGCCCCTCAAGCTTAACCCATGACAACGTATATACACTCGTCACCTTGCATATACATCGTCCCCATACATAAATCAAGTAGTGAATAGACCTATCAAGTCCTAATTCCTTCAAGCCAAGATAAACCATGACAATTACCTCTTTTCGGAACCAAAACAAACAATCAACCACGACCTTTCCTTTAGAACAAGACTACCCATGAATGCAAAAGGTTCAATTTTGATCATATTTGAAAAAGTTAACAAAAGTCAACCCCAGGACCGCTTGGTCGAAATTCGAGATTCGAACCAAATCTTGATTATCCAGTTACCCCCGAGCTCGGATATATAATTTATTTTAAAATTCAACCTCAATTCGAGGTCTAAATCTCAATTTTATAAAATTTCTAAATTCTACCTAAAAACCCAAATTTCTACCTTGAAATTTATAGAATTGATGTTAAAATTCATGAAAAGTAGTTGAAATTGATTGAAAACTAAATAAAGTTGCTTATTGATGAATTTTGGAAGAAAATCCTCTTCACCAATCGCCTCTAGAGAGTTTAGAGTTGAAAAATGGTGTAAAATAAGCTAAGTCTCGAAATTCTCTACTTTTACCCAGTTGTAGATGTCGCAATTACGAACTCTTATTTGCAATTGCGACCATCACAAAAGCGAACCAATGATCGCAAATGCGTTCAGTGCCCCAACTATGCAGTCTTCGCAAATGTGACAGTCCCTTCGCAAGGGCCCCCAACTCGCAATTGCGGTCACAGGCTTCGCAAAAGCGAAGCAGTTCAGAAACTCCCAAGGTCGCAAATGTTACCCCACTGTTGCAAATGCAATGCACCCACCAATCACAAATGCGTCTCTTACTTCACAATTGCAAAGTGCCCAAATCCCAGCCCCTTTCGCATTTGCGAGCCTAACATCGCAAATGTGAGGCTCGCAATTGCTATCAGGTTCTCGTAAATGCGAGACCTACAACTCCACACCAATAACTATTCATCAGACATTACAAATCATCCAAAACCCGTCTTAAACTCACCGAGCCTCTCAGGATCCGATCCGAACATTCACACAAGTATATTAATATCATACAAACGCACTCTTTCACTCACTCAAATCATCAAAATAACATCAAATATCAAGAATCGATCATCAAAACTCAAAATTTTCAACTTGAAACTCAACTTTTGTCAATTTTCACATAATGCATCGAAACATGCTCGGGTCACGTGGGACTCCAACAAAACATATGTACAAGTCTGAATACTAGAATCATCAAAATACCGATCCGAGGTCGTTTACCAAGAACGTTGATCGTGGTCAACTCAAGCCTCATTTTAAGTCAAAAATCACATTTCTTTACAATTTCACATAATAGCCTTCCGAAAAATAACACGGACCACACACGCAAGTTATAAACCATCAAATAAATCTATATGAGGTCTCAAAACATAGAAAAAAGGGCTAGTACTCAAAACAACCTATTGGGTCGTCACATTCTCCACCTCTAAAAGAATTGTTTGTCATCGAACGGACATAGAAATGTTCCTGGACTGGTAAAAAATGCGGGTATATACTCCTCATATCAGACTCGAACTTCCACGTAGCTTCCTCAATCAGCCGACCTCTTCAATACACTTTCATAGAAGGAAAACTCTTAGATCTTAATGTTTAAACCTGTTGGTTTAGAATAGCCACCAGCTCTTCCTCATAGGTCAAATTATCATCAAGTTGCACCGTGCTGAAGTCTAAAACATGTGACCTATACTCATGGTACTTTTAAAGCATGGAAACGTAAAATACCGGATGTACCCCTGCTAGGCTATTAGGCAATGCAAGCCTATAAGCAACCTCCCCGACTCTCTCCAAAATCTCAAACGGGCCAATAAGCATCAGGCTCAACTTGCCCTATTTCCCAAATGCATCATGCCCTTCATAGGTAAAACTCGGAGAAGAACCTTCTCACCCTCCATGTAAGCCATATCTTGAACCTTTAGGTCCGCATAATTCTTTTTCCTGGACTGAGTTGTACGAAGTCGCTCCTGAATCACCTTAATCTTTTCTAAAGAATCATGGACCAAATCAATGCCCAATAATCTAGCCTCACTGAGATAAAATCAACCAATTGGTGAACGATATCGCCTCCCATATAAGGCCTCATACGGAGCCATCTGGATGCTTGACTAATAACTGTTGTTGCATGCGAACTCCACTAGAGGTAAATAGTGGTCTAACTTATCCCCGAAATCCTTAAAGCATGCCCGTAACATGTCCTTCAAAATCTAAATGGTACGCTCGAACTGCTCGTCAGTCTGAGGATGAAATATGATACTCACCTCGACCCGCGTGCCCAACTCACGTTGCATGGCTCTCTAAAAATGTGATGTGGACTGCGTGCCCTAATTAGAAATGATGGAAATGGGCATGACATGCAGGTGGATAATATTCCTGATGTAAATCTGAGCCAATCACTCTGACGAATAGGAAGTCATCACCGGAATAAAGTGTGAGGACTTAGTCAACCAGTCCACAATAACCCAAGTTGCGTCATATTTCCTCAAGTTCCATGGTAAGCCTACCATGAAATCCATAGTGATACGCTCCCACTTTCACTCCGGTATTTCCAATCTCCTAGTCAACCCACCCGATTTCTGATGCTCGTACTTCGCCTGTTGACAATTCAAACACCGAGAGACATGACTTATAATATCTTTCTTCATCTTCCGCCACCAATAGTGTTGTTTCAAGTCACTCTGTAACTTCGTGACACCTGGGTTAATGGAATATCGCAAACTGTGAGCCACCTCAAGAATCATCTCTCTCAACCCATCAACATTTGGAATACAAATCTAGCCCTGAAGCCGCATCATACCATCATCTCCACTAACAACCTCCTTGGCACCACCCCGCTGCACCTTGTCTTTAACACCAACAAGTGAGGATCATCAAACTGGCGAGCCTTGATACACTCCAACAACGATGATTGTGCCACAACACAAGCAAGATCTCGGCTAGGCTCCAAAACATCCAATCTCATGAACCGGTTGGCCAAATCAGGGGCATTCATGTATAGTGGCTTCTCCATTGCCGGTAAATATGCCAAACTGCCCATGCTCTCAGCCTTCCTACTCAATGCATCAACCACTAAATTGGCGTTCCCTTGATAGTATAATATGGTGATATCATAGTCATTCAATAACTCTAACCATCTCCGTTGCCACAAATTAAGGTCCTTCTGCTTTAACCGGTGCTAGAGGCTCCAATGGTTGATATATACCTCACATAGAATGCCAGATAAATAGTGCCTCCAAATCCTCACCGCGTGAACAATCAACTCCAAATCATGCATATGGTAGTTCTTCTCATGAAGCTTCAACTGGTGTGATGCGTAGGCAATCACCATACCGTCCTACATCAGCACCGCGCCAAGACTAATACGCGATGCATCACAATATACGGTGTAAGATCCTGAACCCGTAGGCAAGACCAACACTGAGGATGTAGTCAATGTGGTCTTGAGCTTATAAAGCTCGCCTCACACTCGTTGGACCATCTAAAAAAAGTACCCTTCTAGGTCAACTTGGTCATTGGGGCTGAGATAGATGAAAACCATTCCAAGAACCGGTGATAATAACCCACCAATCCCAAGAAGCTCCGAATCTCTGTAGCTGAAATATGTCTAGGCCAATTATAGGATGCCTCAATCTTCTTAGGTTCTACCTTGATACCCTCGGAAGACACAACATTTCCCCAAAAACCAATCGAGTCTAACGAGAACTCACACTTCAAAAACATAGCATATAACTGACGATCCTTCAAAGTATGAAGTATAATCTGTAGGTAATGCTCATGCTCCTCTCGACTGCGAGAGTAAACTAAATATCATCAATGAAGACAATCACGAATGAATCCATATAAGGCTTGAACACCCGGCTCATAAAATCCATAAAGGCTGCTAGGGCATTAGTCAAGACAAATTGCATCATCAGGCACTCGTAATGACCATAACGAATAAAGTTGTCTTAGGGACATCTGATGCCCTAATTTTCACCTGGTGATAGACAAATCTTAAATCAATATTGGGAAAAACCTTGGCACCCAGAAGCTAGTCAAATAAATCATCAATTCTCGACAACGGATACTTGTTCTTGATAGTAAACTTCTTCAACTGTCGATAATCTATGTGCATCATCATCGATCTATCCTTTTTCTTTACAAATAACATCGACGCACCCCGAGGCGAGACACTTGGTCTGATGAATCCCTTGTCAAGCAGATCTTGTAACTACTCCTTCAATGTTTTTAACTCAACTAGAGCCATATGTTATGGTGAAAAATAAATAGGTTGGGTTCCCGTAACCAAGTCGATGCAAAAGTCGATATCTCAATCGGGTGGCATACTCGGCAAGTCTGTAGGAAACACCTATGGGAACTGACTCACCATTAGAACTGAATCCATGGATGGAACCTCCGTACTAGAATCACATATATAAGCCAAATACACCAAACACCGCTTCTCGACCATACGCCAAGCCTTCACATATGAAACCACCCTGCTAGTGGAGTGACCAAGAGTCCCTCGCCACTCAGACATAGGCAATCCCAGCATGGATAACATCACATTCTTGGCATGACAATCCAAGATATCTTGATACGGGGACAACTAATCCATACCAAGAATAACCTCAAAATCCACCATATCTAATGACAGAAGATCAGCTATGATATCATACCCATGAAATGTAACAATACAAGACCTATACATCCGATAAACTATGATAAAATCTCTAACCGAGATAGATATAGAAACAAGAACATCAAGGGAATCACGTGGCATACTCAAATGTGAAGCAAAGTATGAGAACACATAGGAATATGTATAACCCAGATCAAGCCACACAGAAGCATCTCTATGACAGACGGATATAGTAACTGTGATAACTGTATCAAACGACTCCACTTCAGATCTAGCTGGAGATGCATAGCAATGGGGCTGAGCCCCACCAATCGGACCTCCAACTCTTAGACGACCTCTCACTGGCTGGCCTCTGCCTCTAGATGTATGACCTCCACCTCGGGCTGCCTGACCACCACCTCTAACTGGCTAAGCAGGCGATGGAGCAACTAGTGTTGGAATCATGGCAAGAGTACCCTGTTGTGGCATGCTATTCTAATGTCTTGGACAATACCTCCTGGTGTGATCCATACCTCCATACTCAAAGTACTCTCTCTGCTGACGTGGCTGCTGAATCTGAGACTGACCCTGACGATCCAAATAGCCACTGTGATATCTCTAAATCAGTGTTGCAGTGATAGGAGATGAAGGCTAACTACTCAGGACGAGACCCATAAGAACCGTGACCTCCTGAAGCACCATGTGATACTTGAAGTGCTGACTGAACCAACCTGATAGGATAGCCTCTACCAAATGAACCCCTACCACCAGACGTGGCACCACTGAAAATACCAGAATGACGAGGCCTCTTCTTAGATGTCGCATATCTACCCTGGCCATAAATTCTCTCGAACTGCCTAGTAATCTCCAACACTGGAGTAAGAAAATATCATCCTCGGTCTCTCGGGCCATCTGTAGCCTGATACTATTTGATAAGTCCATCTATAAACCTACATACCCTCTCCCTCACAGTAGGGATTAGGATAGTTGCATGGTGTGATGGATCCACAAATATGATCTCATACGATGTAACGGCCATGCTACCTTACTGAAGGCGCTCAAACTGACTACAGAAGTCCTCTCTCTAAGTGAAAGGAATGAACTTCTCCAAGAATAAATGTGAGAACTGAGCCCAAGTGAGAGGAGGTAAACCTGCTACTCTGCCCCGAATATACACCTGCTACCACCTCTTTGCAGAACCATGCATATGAAACACTATGAAAATAACTCCGTTGGACTCTACTATACCCATGTTGCGCAATATCTCATGGCAAAGGTCTAAGAAATCCTAGGGGTCCTCAGAAGGTGTACTACCAAAGTGAGGGGGAAACAACTTAGTGAACTTTTCCAACCTCTTCAGCCCCTCAACTGACATCGTAAGACTCTCCCCAGACTATGTAGCAACAACGAGCTAAGCTGCCCCAACTGGTAGAACTGCTGGGGTCTGATACCCCGGGAGCCATCTGCTCTAGAGTATGGGTAGTGTGAGTCTGGATTCCTTCCCTGTCCTGAGAGACGGCTAGTGCCCATAGAAAGCACCCTTTCTAGAACCATGCTCTTCATAACGTCAACCATGCAGACCAATGCGTTCTAAAGCACTAGGCTAATGATGAACCCCTCTAGGACCCAAGCTAGCCCTACCGGCTCAGTCGGAACAAGGCTCTTATCATCCTTCTCTATTTGAGGCTCAATAATAGGTGTCATTATGCGTGCTCTAGGCTGATCTCTGCCTCTACCTCTGGCTTTACCTCGACCTCGGCCCCTACCCTTGGTAGTGGCTGCAAACTTCAACCGATCCCATATACTCCATAATTGTCGAGCCTAAACTCGACGAAGTAGTAATGAGGCTATAATAAGACACTCACTATAAACTTATATGAGTATAAGTATAAAACAATAACAGAATAGAGAAGCAAGAATTATTATGGAAATCGGAACAATAATTACACAATATAGGGGCCCAAAATATCATTTGTGCTCCGTTTCACAACAAAACACAGAAACCAACAATCAAGAACAATCATAATATAACTTCATTGCAGCACGCAACCCGATCCACACATATGTAAACCACTACCATTGCAGCGTGCAACCCGATCCCATATACAATTTTTATACAGTTGTAACATGCAACTTATATATTTCCAAATTTTATATAAATATCACAAACCACTACGGTGTATCCCACGACATACGTAAAAAGGAACTAAAATATAGAAATGCTCTAAGACAATCCAATACAACAATTCAAAGTGAAATCGAAACAAGTAAGACGAATAAACAAGTAAAGACATAGGATAAGTAAAACATATAAAAACATAAAGCTAGTAAAAGAAGTCAATAAATGAAGGCATAAATATATGAAAACATATAGCAAATTGAGGAATGTAACGAATGAAGGCATGAAATGAACAAGTAAGAACATGTAGCAATTAAAGCATGTAACACGTAGTAACATGGAATAAATGAAGGCATGAAGTAACTGAAGACGAGCAATTAAGTAGCTCGCCCCGTATGCTTAACCCGGGACAACGTATATACACTCGTCACCTTGCATATACGTCGTTCTCACACATAAATCAAGTAGCAAATAGACCAATCAAGTCTTAATTTTCTCAAGCCAAGGTTAACCACACCACTTACCTCTTTTCGAAACTAAAATCAACCACCAAACATGACTTTTACTTTAGAACAAGTCTCCAAACCAACCGAATCTAGCCAAATATCATTCAAACAATCCAAAACAAGCTTTAAAAACTACATACGAATGAAAAAAGTTCAATTTTGATAATATCTAAAAAAGTCAAAAAAAAAGTCAACCCCTTGCTCGCTAGGTCGAAATCCGAGATTCGGATCAAATCCCGATTACCCATTCACTCCCAAGCTCCGGATATGTGATTTGTTTCGAAATCTCACCACAATTTTAGATCTAAATATAAATTTTATAAAATTCCTAAATTATACCCAAAACTCCTAATTTCTACCTTGAAATTCATATATTTGATGTTAAAATTTCATGAAAAGTAGTTAAAATTGATTGAAAACTAATTAAAGTTGCTTACCAATGAGTTTAGGGTTGAAAATGGTGTAAAATAAGCTAAGTCCCAAAATTTCTCGCTTTTACCCAGCTGCAGATGTCGCAATTGCGATCATCGCAAAAGCGAACCACTAAACACAAATGTGATTAGTGCCCTAGCCATGCAGTCTTTGCAAATGCCACACTCCCTTCGCAATTGTGAAGAGCCTCCAGCTCGCAATTGCGGTCACAGGCTTCACAAAAGCGAAAAGCTCATAAATTCCTAGGGTCGCAAATGTGACCCCACTGTCACAAATATGATGCACCCACTAGTGGCAAATTCGTCTCTTACTTCGCAATTGAAATGTTCCCAAATCCCAGCCCCCTTCGCATTTGCGAGCCTGACAGCGTAAATGCGAGGCTCGCAATTACGATCAGGTTTTCGCAAATACGAGACCTGCAACTTCACACCAACAACTGTTCATCAGACATTCCAAACTAACCAAAACCCATCCGAAACTCACCCGAGCTCCTCGAGCTGCAATCCAAACATTCACACATGTGTATATACAAACTCCCCCGCTCGCTCAAATCATCAAGATAACATCAAATATCAAAATGATCATCAAAACTCAAGATTTTCAACGTGAAACTCAACTTTTACCAATTTTCACATAATACGCCGAAACGCGCTCGAATCAACCGGGACCCCAACCAAATATACGTACGAGTCTGAAAATATCATACGAACCTATTAGAATCCTAAAAACACCGATCCGAGGTCGTTTACTAAGAACGTTGACCGCGGTCAACTCAAGCCTCATTTTAAGTCAAAAATTATTTTTTTTTAAAAAACAATTCATATAATAGCTGTCTGAAAAACGACATAGATTGCACACTCAAGTCATAATCCATCAAATAAAGATACGGGAGGTCTCAGAACATAGAAAAGGGAGCTAATGCAAAACGACTTATTGGGTCGTGACATACACCTTAAACCACTCTACTTGGAAAATAACACAAATCATGTTGAAATATTTTAAAACTGTATTCTAACTTCACATGTGTAGTGGATCATCATGCATGTTTTCCTATATATTCAATCACACATTAGAAAAAAAATTTAACTAGTTACGGTAGAAACTTTAAACCGGTGATATAAGAGATCTTAGAACAAAACATAAGAAATAATTAACTTTAAACATAGAGAACATAAAACATATATATATATATATATATATATATATATATATATATATATATATATATATATGTATAAATAAACACCATCAATTTAAGATATTTAAACATTTAAAACAAATTATTAACTTCAAACATCACATTCTTTCTATCTACATTGTTGAAGATCTGTTGGTTCCTATCCACCCTCTAATTTTCTAGGCTAGTTGTCTACAGATCTTTGGAAAGCAGTTAACCTTTGCTTTATCTATCTCATTTAGAGTTTCCTCCTCTTCTAGGTAAAAATGCACTTGCAATGATTCAAGAAATTATTTTCTTCCCTCCATCCTATAAAAAGGAACCCTCCTTCTTAATTTCAGATTACTTTATGATAAGGTTGGTACAAGCGATTATGTGATTCCAGAGTGAAACTCTTATAAATACTCAAAGCTATGTTTTTTTACCGTCAAAGTTGCAGAACTCTGATGACTAAGATCATAATAGTCAATATCATTTCTTCAGACAAGCAAATTGTGCATAAGAGTAACTGGAATAAAATAAAGGGGAAATAAATATACAACTGGAAAGGAAAAATTAGTTGAACTAGTCACGACGATACCAAGGCTCCCAAATCCTCAATCTATTGACTAGTAACTAATTCATTAGGAAGAATTAGAGAATAATGTGAGTCGAACAAAAAAAATAGAACTACTTCATTTTTCCTATATGTATGGATTTAGATGAACCCATATCCAGGAGGCTTGATATTGGCTTACCATTTTATAAATCATATATTATTATAAATAATAATCATAAATTATTAGCAAAATATTGTAAAATAGACATCCGGATAGAAAGTTCCTAGGCCTCATCACTCACATGTACATTAGCCGATATTACTTAAAGGTTAATAAAAATAAGTGGAAGAAGAAAAATTGGTGTAACATAATCTTTTTTATATGTTTCCTTAATTTGTAGCATAGAAGAGGTTGAGATTAATCTCGTTGTTGTTTCTGCAGAAGAAATTCAGGTACCCGCTGAGATTACCATTAATTAAGTGATGCTGAATGAGGATAGTAGGCTCTCCGTAGCTCATTATACCTTTGGTGATCGAACTTATGAAGTTTCATGAGTTGTTTTTGCTTCGTACTAAAACGTGCCTTAAAGAAACCTTCAAAAGAAGGTTCTTTGGACGTTTTAAGGAAGAAAGCATAACCAGCCATGCAATATATAGATGTTACGTAGAAACAAATGGGTTCCATGACATCCCATGTTAAGTCCCAAAAAGTGAACCGCATGAACGCTGCTGTCTGAAGTACGAAGCAGCTTAGTCCACACCACATTTCTCTACGTACCAATGATTCTGCTTTCTTGTCAATAGCTGCTTTTTGCTCCTCCATTATTCCTATTTCATGATTTGGGTTGGCTAAGGGCATCGGCATTAGTTCTTGCATTGCTTTTACCACCTGTAACCAAAAAACAAGGACAAAAGACTTTACACTAACACTACATCCACCATGCGGAGCCAGGATTTAAAATTTATGGGTTCTGAATTTGTCACTTAACCCATTATTCGTTTTAGTTACTAGGTTCACAATTAAATGTTTATACATATTTTGTGAATATTTTAATATAAATACAAGATTTAAGCAAAAGTTACTAGCTTCGTCCGAAACCGCATTTACTTCTCTAGCTCCGCAACTACATCCACCTCACATTCCTAACGAACTCAGTATTTTTAACATGAAGCCTACATATACCTATGTAAGAAAATCACTAAAATTGAGATATATTAGATTCTAAATCCATAATTTTAAGAGTAAGATGGATAGGTTTAGTGATAAGAACATAAATGGAACCCATTGAGTAAAAGTTTTTGATATTTGCCTTTGTACCGACAATAAAAAGAAGTTTACCTTATCATCAATGTATTCAATATGTTGTAATCGGTTACTTGCCTTATTTTTTGATATTACTAATTTCACTTAATATAAATAAATACGTTTATTTAAATTGTTACTCCCTCCATTCAAATTTATATAAACCTGTTTAATTGGGCACGGAGTTTAAGAAAAAATGAAGATTTTTGAAATTTGTGGTCCTAAACAATTCAAAAAGGGGCCTAGAGTATTTGTGTTATTATAAAAATTTCTCATTAAAGTTAGAATTGTAAGTTAAGCAAAATTGTTTCCAAATTTAGAAAGGGATTATTCTTTTTGAAACGGATCAAAAAGGAAATAGGTTCATATAAACTGAAACGGAAGTAGTGTATATAGAAGTTTTTACCAGGATGATGATCTGCCTATTTAGACAAACGAAGATATCAAACTTACGGCCTAAAGTTTGTTGGTACTTCAGTTACTCTTTATCCAAGAAGAGGGAATAGTCTTTATCTTTGTTTATAGTGTGGGATTTGCTAGCTTTGGACTCCACAAAACTCGGATCTCTTCCATTAATCTCTCTTTCTCATCGACCGAAAAAAAAATCCCAAGTTCATGTTTTTCCTAATTTTGTCTATTTGGAAATAATATTATTAATTAAATCTGAGATGTTCAAGAGGGTATTTTTCGTCTTTCAAAACGGCCCAACTGATCCACACCTTTAAAAAGTCACCATCTGAATTTAGAGATCTGGAGTGACTCTCTTTCACTTTCCTGTCGAAGAAAACAATGTACCAAATACAGAAATAGATGAAAGCTTTATCAGTTTTCGGATTTTTTAAACAAAAAAAAAATTCTTATTCTTATAAAATTAAGAAACATCTTATTATATTTGTAGGTAATGCAGTGCACTTGATCTTATCTTTATCCATCACCACAAGATATAACAAAATTAGGAAGATAAACTAACCTGGTCAGGCCGGAGAAAAACTACGTTCCCCAAAACAATCACATCTCCCGACTCGTCCAACATCTTAGCAAATTCTAAGCCTTGATCAACGTCCGAACAGGTTTCGTTACAGATTTGATGAAATTCCGAGCACAAAATCCAGTTCTTATTAATTTTCCTTAACCTTGCTTTCACCATCTCAAGCTGTGATAACCTAAATGAGATGTAATGCAATCAAAGTAATTAAAAACTATCATTCCTTTAACAGTCTAAAGTATTCTCTCTTACGACATAAATTTCGTTGATGAAATGGTTGCGTAATTTAACAAACCTTAATAGCTTTCTTGCATCCATCACTCCTAATTGCTCCAACTCCGGCCAACGTTGTGTTGGCGGCACGAGTCCGTTAAGTCTGATTCTATCTCTTGTAATGTCCATCCCCCGTAGCTTTTCACGAAGCTTTTCTCCGGTGGGTAGTGACCGGAGTTCCGGAGAGGATGCCAGTGATTGGTGGAGGAATCGCCGGAATAAACCACTGTCTCCGGCATCCCGGGTTATATTTTTTTCAGGATTAGGAGAAACCGGGGATTTTGCCAACATGGATGAGGAAGCAATACGACAAGTTGTTGAGGATGGAGCAGTGAATTTATATGCACTAAAAATGCGCTCCGGTAGTGTTTTCTTGAACGCCATTATTGAATGGTTTCAAGAACTGTAATTGTTTTTCATGGGTTAATAAAACCTTAAACTGATGAGGAGAAATGTTGTAAATTCCCTGAATTTATATAGGTCTCCTGATCCCTATAGCCCCCCCCCCCCCCCAAAAAAAAAACCCAATGCCCACTACACTAAAGGAATTAAAAATGAATATTCGCGCAATATGACACCAGGTTCATAATGAAAATATTATATCATAGGGGTATTTGAGTAATTAAAAACGCAAATTTCTCAAGAAAATTATATAGGAAAATGATTTTCATATGTAATGAAATTTGTCACCACCGTTTGATTACTAGAAAATTAGTCCTAAGATATGCGATTGACTATAGAGACGTGGATTTGAGTCGATTATTTGACAAGCTTAACACGTGTTAATTAAAGAAAGCTTCAATGATAATAATTATTATTTATATTTGTTAGAGATCAACTTAACATAATAATTCGAGGTGTTTTGGATAAAGTTACTGACGTCGATATATTACCGAAATTAGAACAGCTGAATTAAGGTAACTTGTTTACCTAATCGTGTCGCCACATATATCTGAGGTGGCTGGTTCCGAAAGAGTTGGGGTTGCTTTACTGTTTGTTATTTTCAGTTAGTTGAATTGATAGTCGATAGAGGATAATGTCAGAAATTAACGTAGCCTTGGAAAATCGAATTTGGCGCATACGTTGTCGGAAGTTGAAGAAACTATTTGAAACTGAGAACTAGCTAGGAAGAAGGGAAATGCCAGTCAAAGACTCAAAGTGCAGCTAGTTGTCCTATTGTGTGGGGCAATGGGCCGAAAGGCAAGTTAATCTACATCCAACAAGGACGACTTGGTTATCTTGAACGAAAACGTTTATCCATATCCGACATTTACTGTAATTTAATTGATATATAAATAATTATTAATTTATTAATTAAATTAAATTGTGAATGTGTATTAAATAATGGGAAAGTACATAAGTTGCTCCCTATACTTATCCCGAAAAGTGAGTTTCCCACTCAACCTTTACGGGTGTCTGTTTTTCATCCTTGTACTTGTCCAAACTGTATTTATTTCCTCCTTCTTAAGCCTTCTTTGATGAGCTTAAAGTTACTTATTATTTATGCCCACTTTGTGTCTATGTTTTGGCTGATTCGATAGAGATTTGGTCAGGTTTGAGTCTAATATGTTATTTTTCAGTACAGGTGATGCGGAGGGTATCAATGGACGAATAGTGCACTTAGTGGGAGGAAAAAGAGTTGAGCAGGAAAAAACCCCTGATGCGCGACCGCGCATGAGAGACCCCTAGCGCGCAAGTGGCGCAGTGTACTGCCAGAGGTGCGCGGTCACACCTCCAGGTGCGCGACCGCGCACGTCCGCTTCTGGGAACTTTACCCAGGCTTATTTTTGTAAATTCAAAGGCGACTCTTTTTGACCTATATAAAGCCTAACTCGTCTCAAAACAAGGTATCTCGGATTTTGGAGCTACTTTTGGAGAGAAAAAGGCAAGGAAACAATAGAGACTCTAAATACTTCATCCAATTCATTCAATACGGAAATTTAGTTGATTTTGGGAATTGTAATGTCTTCTTGTTCTTCTAATACTCTTGTGATAAACAACTTCTCCATTGTGGAGTAATCTTTCTTAGGGTTATTGATATATATTGTGATTTGACTATTGTTTGGGGTTTACTCTATGTTAGTTGCTTGAATTCGTTAAGTGAGTTATTAATTGAATGGCAAGGCTAATTGTGGTTTTACTTTAATCCAAAGAGAAGTGTTGCTGCAATTCATATTAGGTTATCTTGTTTGGGTAAATTTTACGCCTCTCATAGGTAATCGAAAGATCTTAGAGAGTTATCAATTGATCCAATACAGAAGAATAGTCGAGAGACGTTCTTCGTAAGATCATTCATTCAATGTATTTTTGCATATGTTCATAGAACCTGCCATTAGGTTGGTCAACGAAACTTTCATTCATTCGGAAGAAGAATTTGAATTCTTAAGGTAGCCTAACCATCTATTGAAATCAAAAGAGTCAATAAAAGTTAAGAGTGAACTTAGCACGGAGTACCCAGAATAATAGTTGATCACATATCTTGTCACAACCCTTACTTCTCACCTTGATATTCATTCTTTGCTACTTAGTCACTAAAATTCTATTATTTTCTCACAATCGATAATCTTAGTTTTTATTATTAGTCGGTAATAACTTGAATCAAAAGTTTATTTTCCTAGATAGTGTTAAGCTGAAAATTTAATAAAATATTATTTAAACCAATCCATGTGCAAACTTTTAATACTATAATATCTTTGACTAGCGAGCCTAAGTTTTATACACCGATTTTGCGCTCTTCAAATTTTGGCGTCGTTGTTGGGGATTGACGACTAATATTGTTTGAAATAATTTTTGGTGCTAATTGAGGAACAATTTTATTTTATTTTTCTTTTTTACGCTCTTCTTATGTGTGTACAAGCAGCAGGTTAATTTCAGTGGTGTATGACTCGATCCTCTTCCAAGGAATTAGTGTCATATGATCCAGAATAAGACAACCACATGCGACAGTTGAGAAGGGAGAAAGAATCAAGCGGATCGTTGTTGGGTCAGACTTCGACTCGAAATACAATGGTGAACAACAATTGGACGTGAACCTAGCTGCGAGAGAGGCAACTCAACAACATGATGCACGGTTAGCAGCTGAAGCTGCCCGTAGAGCTGCGGATGAAACAATCGACGAGGATGGAAGGTTCAATCTTAACCAAACCATGGTCGAAGATGAATTTGAAAATGTAACTCCCAGGCATGGGAGGTCTCTAGGAGATTATGCCAGGCCGGTGTACAACCAACAACAATCTAGTGTGAGCCCCCCACCCATTAATGCCAGTAATTTTGAACTCAAGCAGGGAGTCATCCACCCCATTCAGACCAACTGCATTTTTAGAGGCAAACCCAATGAAGATCCCAATAACCATCTGATGGACTTCGACGAAATTATGAACACATTCCGCTACAATAGAGCATCACATGATGCAATCTATCTCAGAGCATTCCCTTTCTCACTTAAGGATGATGTAAAGCAGTGGTTGAGAAGTCTACCCACAGGGTCAATACGTACGTGGGAGGAGATGACTACCAAGTTCTTAGAAAAATATTTCTCTGCTGCTAAGACTGGACAGATGAGGAAGGAGATTCACAATTTCAGCCAAGGTGAATGGGAGACAGTGTTCGAGGCATGGGAAAGATTTAAGGAGCTTTTGCGGAGGTGCCCTCATAACGGAATGGAGCAATGGATAAAACTCCAAGATTTCTAGGACGGGTTAAACCTGTCATCAATGAGATTGTTGAATAGTGCGGTTGTGTAACGACTCGATCGATCATTTTGAGTATTACATCCTCGTTCCCCAATTTACTGCTCAATTTATGCTTTACAGTTGTTGTATGACTTCACGTGGTAATTGGTTCGGGTCCGGTGAGGTTTTAAAATGAATTGAGACACTTAGTCTCCAAGATGAAACTTAAGTTGAAAAGATTGACCGGATATTGCCTTATGTGTAAACAACACAGAATAGAGTTTTGATGATTCTAATAGGTTCGTATGATAATTTTGGACTTAGGAGCATGTACGAAAAATTATTTGGAAGTCTGTAGTTAAGTTAGGCTTGAAATGGCTAAAATAGAAATTTAAGATTGGAAGTTTGACCGGGGAGTTGACCTTTTGATATCGGGGTCGGAATCTGATTCTGGAAATTTGAATAGGTCTGTTATGTCATTTATGACTTGTGTGCAAAATTTGAGGTCAATCGAACTTGATTTGATAGGTTTTGTCATCGAATGTAGAAGTTAAAAATTCTTAGTTTCATTAAGCTTGAATTAGGGTATGATTCGTGATTTTAGCATTGTTTGATGTGATTTGTGGCCTCGACTAAGTTAGTATAATATTTTGGGACTTGTTGGTATATTTGGTTGAGGTCCCGGGGGCCTCGGGTGAGTCTCGGATGATTAACGGATCAAATTCGGACTTAAGAAAATGCTGGAAGTTTTCTGTTACTGGTGTCTTCGCACATGCGCATGAGGGATCGCATGTGCGAGCTCACAAAAGTGAGCATGGTTGCGCAGAAGCAGAATTGGCTTGGCAAGGGCAGGGGTCTCAGGTGCGCACGCAGGACCGAAGAAGCGGACTCGCACCTGCGACGAGTTGATCGCAGAAGCGGAAGTCAGAGAGTAGGGGCCTCATCGCAGAAGCGGCTTGGGTTCCGCAAATGCGAGGCTGCAGAAGAGGACCTCTTGTCTGCAGAAGCGAAATAAGCCACAGAAGCGGCAGCTTCGATGCAGAAGCGGGAACCGCAGAAGTGGCTTAGTGAGCCGCAGATGCGAAAACCCCTAGACAGAATAAAATCAGAGGGGTTGCGGGATTTTGGCATTTTTGGACATTTCCAACACGAGTTGAGGCGATTTTTCAGAGAGAATTCACGGAAAAACTTGAGATAAGTCACTTTTGACCATTGTTAGTCAATAATATTTGATTATAATTGAGTATTTCGACTAGATTACATATTTGTTGGGGTGAAATTAGAGGATTTGTCCCTAGGGATTTGAAAATGAGATTTGGGGATTTTAAGGTCGAGTTGTTGTCGGAATTTGGTAAATTTGGTATGGTTAAACTGGTGGTTGAATGGGCGTTCATATTTTGTAATTGTTCTCGGGTTCCGAGACATGGGCTCCACTGGCAATTTTTTAGTGAAGTTTCAGATTTTGTGGGAAAAATTAGTATTTTAATATGGAATTAATTCCTATAAGTTGTGTGGACTGAATCAAATTAATTGTGCCTAGATTCGAGCTATTCAGAAGTCGATACGTGCAGAATGGAATTTCTGGAGCATTGTTTAGCTTGCTCAACATTGGATTCGGCTTGTTCGAGGTAAGTAACTCTTCTAATCTTGGAGCTGAGGGTATGGACCCTGACTATACATGTTATGTGTTTGGTGTTGAGGTAACGCACATGCTAGGTGACGGGTGTGTGGGTGTGCACCGTGTAAACTATGACTCCGTTATTTTTGTAGTACTGTGTATTTACCTGGACTTATCTGTGATCATGAAATCTCTACATACTAGAGTTATCGAGCTGTGATTCATGTTAGAAATCATGTCTAGGCTACATGCTTATTTTGTTAGGACCCACTGAGGTCATACTGGTGTTGAGTTATTTGATTACATCGCAATGTCATACTCAATCATATTCATTCATTGCATATCATTTCTCAGTCTCTGTTATAATTTATTGATACATCATATCATCATTTTGGGCTAGTTCATGTCATTGTGAGCCCGAGAGATTGGAGAGGTTGATGACTGAGTGAGGCCGAGGGCCTGATTTTGAGATATTGATACTATAGTACATGAGTTGTCCGTGCGGATTTTAGCGCTTAGGCTGAAAGAGCCCCTCCAGAGTCTGCACACACCCCCAGTGAGCGCGGTTGATTTATATTGAGGGATGGATCTTCCCTGGACATGGATCTTGTCCGAAGCATTTATACCTGGGGATGGATCTTCCTAACGGGCTTGATCGGCCCTACTCGATACTGAGTGACTGATGGTCAGTTGATGTATAAATTTTGGGATGGATCTTTCTTGGGCCGGATTGGCAATATACAGTACCGAGTGATTGAGCATGATGAGTGAAAAGTGTGAGACAGTGAGAATGAGTACTCTAAGAGTGGGAGTACATGAGTTCATCTCTGAGATACATTGCATTGACATGTATACATAACATACATGCATAGATGTGTATTTTTCTCATGATGTACGATATCACGTCATTCATGACTTCTCACACATGTTGACATTTGGGCATAGAGATGTATTTTACACTTGCTAGCTGGAAAGAAAAATGGAACATCTTATCTATGGTTGAAAGGATTTTTGGGAAAAATTTGTTTTCAAACTTACTCATATTTTTGGCAACTTCGGTAAATGACTTATGTTTTCACTGATATACTTGAAAGGCAGAACTATTTTTTAGAAATCATGATTAAGTTGAGAATTCTATCTCCGAGTTACTTATTTTATTCCTTTCTTTACGTTGTTATGGATTGTTGTTGGCTATTGGTATTGGACCCGACCTCCTTTGTTCCAGCTCGTCACTACTTTCAACCTAAGGTTAGGTCTGTTACTTATTGAGTACATGAGGTCGGTTGTACTCATACTACACTTATGCACCTTGCGTGCAAATGTTGGTTGTTGATGTTGCTGTGTTCAACGAGAGCTGGAATTGAAGACGTACATACGTTCCGGTGGTGGCTGCCTCTTGTTCATGGTAGCCATAGATTCATAAAAATCTGTTTATGTATATTTCGAACAGATGATGTAATTATTTTATACCAGCTTTATTAATTCTAATCTTAGAAGCTCATAATTTATACTACTAGTCCTTGGGAATGTATAAGATTTAGATATTTCTTTTACTTAATTGTCTTGTTAAATTTCATTGGAATTGGATAGTTGATAACTGGCTTACCTAGCGGGTTGGGTTAGGTGACATCACGACTAGTTGGATTTTGGGTCGTGACAACATGGTATCAGAGCGCTAGGTTCATAGGTTTTACAAGTCATGAGAAAGTATCTAGTAGAGTCTTGAGATCGGTATGATGACGTCCGTACTTATCTTCGAGAGGCTACAAGGCATTTAGGATTAACTTCCCATATTTCTTTCCTTATCGTGCAATATTGATTCAACTTGAAGTGTAACTCTTTGAAATTCCTTCCACGCATTCATATGCGCACATGAGAGCTCGGTATCAACTGTGCGTCGACGACTTGTGATTCCATGGATGAAGTGCGAGATGTGATTTCTGTATGCTAATGATAGGCCGGTCTGGAAGACTTGAGGCCGGGTTATGACTGTGGCTTGAGCACGGGGAATTTTGTTGTGTGATCACGTGCTTTTGGACTTATAAGTCCGATAATGCCCCTACGAGTGGAATTTGTGGCTTGATGAGTGGTGAAATGGCTTTGTGATGAGTATGATGTGACAGCGAGATGTGTTAAGACGATTTGAATGTGATGAGAAGTGTTTCCTTGAAATGTAAAGGAGGGGCCATTGGGTGCTTGATTTTCATTTTGATGTGACGTACAATCTCGAGTATGAGTGTTTTGAAGGATCTATCACGTTGCTAAATTTTGGGATAAATTAAATTCTCATGTCTTGTTAATGAGTTTGGACTTAAATAGACTAAATGATTGCATAGTAATTGTGCTGCGAAAGGGTATTACAAGATACCAATTTGAGTCTAAGCATGTGGGTTATCCCCTGCGGAGTAATCTACGTAAGTGTGTTCCTTATAATGTGAGTGGAGAGTTTCTTATCTACCAGTGGGGTATGTGTTGAGATTTGAATTTGAATCCGATTGAGAAAGTTGACTTGGCTGTCAAGAGAATAAATGCGAGTTTAGCGGATGATTGAGTTATCTTATGGTTGGTGTTGCATGAGATTAAGAATAATTTTTGTTGAACTGACTGCGGTATTATGGCAGTAATAGAGTATGGGTATTGTGGGTTATGAAACGTTTTGTTCTTTATCTTTGAGCCAAGTGGGAAAGCCTGCTCCGGACGGCTTAATTTCATGGTTATATATTAAATTTTAGTTTTGGTCTGAGGCATACTTGTGGATTAGTTATGATTTGCAGAAGTTGAGATCGAGGATGACTCGAGTACTGAAATTCCTAAATACGGGTTATATTTCGCTTTATGAGTAAATAAAAATTATGGGATGAGTGAGTTGTTATTTGTGAAAGATGTAGTGCGCACGAGTATGAATTTGATCAGTGGTGTTAAGGCAGGGTTACCTCTTTGAGTGTTGCTGTACTAATTGGGCACGTGTCTTTCAGCCCATTTGGGCGATGCAATTTAGAATTGAGCAAAGTGGGTGACTCTCGAGAAGGTGCTAATGGATTCAAAAATGTATAAGTGGCAATTGAAAATTTTTCGAATTCGTATATCTCTAGAATCGGTTATTTACATTGGATAGTGTAGGAACTTGCGGTGATTCTGTATGACTATGGAATATATATTTCGGTATAAGAAAGGAAAAAGGAATAATTTTAAATTCACATAAGGTATTTTCAGAGCGGGCATTTCGGTTGTGGTACTATGGGGGTGCTTAAGAAGAATACAGTAACTTACGGGCCTTAGGGTGATGGGATTTTATGTTAGTATTTGTAGTGAGCTTTGGGTAAGGATCGTAGTGTTCTAACAAGGAGAAGTGTCAACTTGAGGGTAATTCAGAAGAAACTCGGAGAAAATAGGACAACTGGGTAGTAGGCTAGACCAGTATGGTAATGGTATGCTCGGTTCTTTTGGGTAATTCGATGTGGTGTGTTATGCGGGGTTAAGATTTACATGTACAAGATGGCAGTTTAGTCTTGAAGGGAAGGTCATGAAGTTTGGGTAGAGTGGTCAGTTTCAATTATTTAGACGAATGTTATAATTGCTCGGTAATTTCGGAGAAGGATGCACATTTTAGAAGGGGCATTGTGTTTTAACTTACGGATGTTCGTCGGTATTATAGTACTCACATGGTTGATAGACTGCTGATATTCAAATTATTTCTATGTGGCACGGAAGAATTATGGAAGTATTCCTCGTAGGATGATCGTGCATGAAAGATGTGTTAGTAATTCGAATGCTAGAATTGGGATCAGTTATGATGATTCATGTGTCCTATAAATTTGGAAACTGGGAGTTCTCAGAAGCATATTGTTTCAGGGTTGCGACCTGTTTGAGGTGAGTATTTTATTTAAACTCAGTGGAGGCACTAGTTTCATTAATTATTTGTGATAGCTACGCGCTATGAGTGCGCATGTTTGTGAGGTTTGAGCCCATGTGCGGGCATCGAGGCAAGTATTCATACTCGAAAGAATGCTTAGGCTATGATATGCCTAGAGTTGACTGTTAAGCATAAAGTTATAACGTTTCTCGTATTCGTACCTTTGTGGAGAACTATCTGGGCTATACTTAAAGAGGCTAATTCCCTGAGAAAGCTTGGTAGTTACTATTTCTGCGTTAACTTGCCGGTTTGAGTTGTGATAGCTGACTTTGCACATACCTACACTATGGCGAGTTATTTATACCAGTCCAGGAGCATGAGAATCTTATTTCATTATCACATACATGTGTACTTGTTTAATTGCTCTTGTATGATATGCTGGGACTGGAGGCCTGTGACCATGTCGTGCAGTTGATGTTAAAGTGAGCTCTAGAAGTGCTGGTTACCGTTGTTAGATTCATGGGTCTTGGTCTACTATATATGATGAGCTTATAGCATTGCAGTTGTGGTGGTGCTTGTTGAACTTGCAATACAGTTCTCTTCTCTGAGACATTTTCCATTTCTGGGTACCTGGATTTCGTAGTTGTGGCTTAAGTTATATTGGTGTGGCGTGTCTGTGGGATAGTTGTGTTTAATAATATGTGGTCATTGGACCTAGAATGGGTACTATCAGGTTTGATTACAATATATTTGGGAGGATGACATTGAGAGTCGGCTTAGAAAGTGATTATGGTTCTGGTTGGGGCGAGAGAGCTCCATGACTTGTTGATCTGATAAGGGGTTATGAGATTCCGTGTGTTTCTTTAATTATTAGCAGTGTACGAAGGTTTTGGAATGAGGTTTGGCTTGATATGGGGTTTAATAGTAGTACCAGGTTAGTTTGGAGTAGTTACTGTGATCAGGAATGGTGTTGCGAGCATGCGAGTTGTGTAGTATGTTATGTGATTATATCTGGGGTTATGGTTATGGCTTGATACAGCTTGTTTAGACTCATACAGTGTGTAGATGTAAGATTCGTGTCTTGTAAAGAAATTTTGAATGTTGGAAATTGAATTCCAATGTTTATGGACTAAGGTTAAATTAATGACTTTCAATTATGTTGTGTTGTCAGGACTATTTGGAATAGGGTGTAGTGGGATCACCCCCGGGTACGTGCGTGGTAAGATGGAATAGTGATTTGATGGCTTGGAAACAACCCTTGGCACGTTTGAGGACGAGCGTATATTTAAGTGGGGGAGAATGTAACGATCCGACCGGTCGTTTTGAGTATTAAATCCCCGTTCCCCCATTTACTGCTCAATTTATGCTTTACAATTGTTGTATGACTTGCTGGGGTAATTGGTTCAGGTCCGGTGAGGTTTTGAAATGAATTGAGACACTTAGTCTCCAAGATGAAACTTAAGTTAAAAAGATTGACTAGATGTTAACTTATGTGTAAACGACCCAGGAATAGAGTTTTGATGATTCCAATAGGTCCGTATGGTGATTTTGGACTTAGGAGCGTGCCTAGAAAATTATTTGGAAGTCCTTAGTTAAATTAGGCTTGATATGGCTAAAATAGAAATTTAAGCTTGAAAGTTTGATCGGGGAGTTGACCTTTTTATATAGGGGTTGGAATCCGATTCTGGAAATTTGAATAGGTCTGTTGTGTCGTTTATGACTTGTGTGCAAAATTTGAGGTCAATCGGACTTGATTTGATATGTTTCGGCATCGAATGTAGAAGTTGAAAATTCTTAGTTTCATTAAGCTTGAATTGCGGTATGATTCATGGTTTTAGCGTTGTTTAATGTGATTTGAGGCCTTGACTAAGTTTGTATAATATTGTAGGACTTGTTGGTATATTTGGTTAAGGTCCTGGGGGTCTCGGGTGAGTTTCGGATGATTAACGGATCAAATTCGGACTTAAGGAAATGCTGGAATTTTTCTGTTGCTGGTGTCTTCGCACCTGCGCATGAGAGACTGCAGGTGCGAGCTCGCAGAAGCGAGCATGGTTGCGCAGACGCGGACTTGGCTTGACAAGGGCAAGGGTCGCATGTGCGCACGCAGGACCGTAGAAGCGGACTCGCACCTGCGACAAGTTGATCGCAGAAGCGGAAGTGAGAGAGGAGGGGCCTCATCGCAGAAGCGGCTTGGGTTCCACAAATGCGAGGTAGCAGAAGAAGACCTCTTGTCCGTAGAAGTGAAATAAGCCGCAGAAGCGGCAACTTTGACTCAGAAGCGGGAACCGCAGAAGCGGCCTAGTGAGTCGCAGATGCGAAAACCCCTGGACAAAATAAAATCTGAGGGGTTGCAGGATTTTGGCATTTTTGGACATTTCCAACACGAGGAGGCAATTTTCAGAGAGAATTCACGGGAAAACTTGTGGTAAGTCACTTAAGACCATTGTTAGTCAATAATATTGGATTATCATTGAGTATTCGACTAGATTACGTGTTTTTGAGGTGAAATTAGAGGATTTGGGCCTAGGGATTTGAAAGTGAGATTTGGGGATTTTAAGGTCGAGTTGTTGTCGGAATTTGGTAAATTTGGTATGGTTGGACTCGTGGTTGAATGTGAGTTCATATTTTGTAAGTTTTGTCGGGTTCCGAGATGTGGGTCCCACTGGCAAATTTTGAGTATAATTTTGGGTTTTGTGGGAAAAATTAGTATTTTGATATGGAATTAATTCCTAAAAGTTATGTGGACTAAATCAAATTAATTGTGCCTAGATTCGAGCTGTTCAGAAGTCGATACGTGCAGAATAAAATTTCTGGAGCATTGTTTAGCTTGCTCGACATTGGATTCGGCTTGTTCGAGGTAAGTAACTCTTCTAATCTTGAAGCTGAGGGTATGAACCTTGACTATATGTGTTATGTGTTTGGTGTTGAGGTGACGCACATACTAGGTGATGGGCGTGCACAGTGTGAACTGTGACTCCGTTATTTCTGTAGTGCTATGTAGTTACCTGGACTTATCTGTGATCATGAAATCTCTACGTAGTAGAGTTATCGAGCTGTGATTCATGTTAGAAACCATGACTAGGCTACATGCTTATTCTATTGGGACCCACTGAGGTCATTACTGGTGTTGAGTTATTTGATTACATTGCAATGTCATACTCAGTCATATTCATTCATTGCATATCATATCTCAGTCTCTGTTATAATTTATTGATACATCATATCATCATTTTGGGCTAGTTCATGTCATTGTGAGCCCGAGAGACTGGAGAGGTTGATGACTGAGTGAGGCCGATGGCCTGATTTTGAGATATTGATACTATAGCACGTGAATTGTCCGTGCGGACTTTAGCGCTTGGGCTGAAGGAGCCCCTCCGGAGTCTGCACATACCCCCAGTGAGCGCGATTGATTATATTAAGGGATGGATCTTCCCTGGACATAGATCTTGTCCGAAACATTTATACCTAGGGATGGATCTTCCCCCCAGGCTGGATTGGCCCTACTCGGTACTGAGTAACTGATGGTCAGTTGATGTATATATTCTGGGATGGATCTTCCCTGGGCCGGATTGGCCATATACAGTACCGAGTGATTGAGCATGATGAGTGGAAAGTGTGAGACAGTGAGATTGAGTACTCTGAGAGTGTGAGTACATTAGTTCATCTCTGAGATACATTGCATTGACATGTACACATGACAAAGAGGCATAGAGGTGTATTTTTTTCTCATGCTGTACGATATCACGTCATTCATGACTTCTCACACATGTTGACATTTGGGAATAGAGATGTATTTTACACTTGCTAGCTGGAAATAAAAATGGAACATCTTATATATGGTTGAAAGGATTTTAGGGAAAAATTACTGTTTTCAAACTTACTCATATTTTTGGCAACTTCGGTAAATGACTTGGGTTTTCACTGATATACTTGAAAGGCAGAACTATTTTTCAGAAATCATGATTAAGCTGAGCATTCTATCTCTGAGTTACTTCTTTTATTCATTGCTTTATGTTGTTATGGACTGTTATTGTCTATTGGTGTTGGACCCGACCTTTGTTCCAGCTCGTCACTACTTTCAACCTAAGGTTAGATTTGTTACTTATTGAGTACATGGGGTCGGTTGTACTCATACTACACTTCTGTGCGTTGCATGCAAATATTGGTTGCTGATGTTGCTATGATCGACGGGAGATGGAATTGAAGACGTACCCGCGTTTCGGTGGTATCTGCCTCTTGTTCATGGTAGCCTTAGATTCATAAAAATCTGTTTATGTACATTTCGAAGAGATGATGTGTTTATTTCATACAAGCTTTGTAAATTCTAATCTTAGAAGCTCATGATTTGTACTAGCAGTCCTTGGGGAATGTATACGATTTAGATATTTCTTTTACTTAATTGTCTTGTTAAATTTCATTGGAATTGGATAGTTGATAACTGGCTTACCTAGCGGGTTAAGTTAGGCGCCATCACAACTTGTTGGATTTTGGGTCGTGACAGGTTGATGGTCCTCTGATGAAGAAAACTCCAGAAGAGATTTTCACACTTCTAAATGAACTATTTGAAGACGCAAAACAATGGTCCACTGACCAAGGGGATCGAAGAAGTTCAGCGGGGGTTTACCAAGTAGAATCGTCTGTAGCAATGCAGGCCTAAATTGCAGCTATGGCTAAGGACATCAAGTAACTGACGATAGCTCAGGTGCAAAATTAACCATATGTGGGATGTGACATCTATAGATTAGGACACCCAACTCATGAGTGCCAAACCTTCACCGCAGAAGAAGAAGTTAAGTTATTGGGGAATTTCAATAGAGGCAACTACCAAGGCGATGGTAATTTTAATTCTATGGGACAGAGACATTCGGGTTTCTCATGGAGTTATTCAAATGGTAGCTTGAACTCAAGGCAACAGCAAAATTCCATAGCACCAGTGCAATGACCTCCTGGCTTCCAGAACCAACAAAGGCAAAATACCAGCCTCCACAACCCAACAACTCAATTTTAGAAGATCTAATGAAGGCATTCATAAATAAATCAGATGAAAAATTTGAGACTCAAGGGACCACTATTAGGGAGCAAGGCACAACCATCCGAAATCTAGAAAGACAAATGGGGCAGCTCGTATCATTGTTATCAGAAAGGGCTCCGGGAACTTTTCCAGCAGACACTAAGAAGAATCCAAAAGAGACGATCAAGGCTGTGTCTCTCAGGAGTGGGAAAACATTAGAAGAGCCCATTGCAAAACCAAGGGTTAGAAGGAGATCAACTCAACCAAGATAGCAGAAGAACAAAAAATTGGTGAATCTCTACCTAAGGAGGATATTAGCAGCAAGGAGGTTGATAAGCAGAAATTAAGCAGCGCAGTTGAGGAAAGCAAGCACATGCCAGTGTTACCCTTTTCTCAAAAGATGTAGCAAGAGAAACTAGATAAATGCTTTGGGAAATTCTTGGAGATGCTGAAACAGTTGTATGTGAACATCCCGTTCACCGAGGTGCTCACCCAGATGCCAGCCTATGCAAAATTCTTGAAAGAAATCCTTTCAAGTAGAAGGAAGCTTGAGGAAACGAAAGTGGTCAAACTCAATGCCCACTGCAGTGCTATTCTACAAAATAAAATTCCTCAAAAGTGTGGGGATCCTGGCAGTTTCCCTATACCCTACTCATTGGGGAGCAAAAATTTTGACAAGGCCTTGTGCGATTCAGGTGCATCTATTAACTTGATGCCATTATCGGTGTTCAAGAAATTGGAAGGAGAACTAGGAGTGATCAAATCTGTATCGGTATCTTTACAACTAGCTTATCAGACCACGATCATACCAGAGGGCATAATTGAGGACATTCTGGTGAGGGTGGACAAATTTGTCTTCCCAGTAGACTTCATCGTAGTAGACATGGAAGTGAATAAGGAGGTACCTCTAATCCTGGGGATACCATTCCTTTACACTAGCCGGGCTATTCTTGATATATATGAAGGGCAACTCATGCTACGAGTGGAAAACAAAAAAATGGTATTTCAAATGAAGAGAATGATGAAATACCTATGTGATGAGGCATTTGCCTATGCTTGTCTCAAACTAGATATGGTGGGAGAGTTAGCTGAACAATACAAGCTGGATAAGCTAGTAGGTGATTCATTAGAGAGATGCATTAGTCAATCAAGCACAACAGATGATGAAGATCCTGAGATCAAAAAGGAAGTTGAGGCACTGGAAGATGAGAACCAGGTGGTAGATAAAGAAGAATTCGAGAAAGAAAAGATCAAGCCGAAGCTGCAATTGAAAGTACTCCTGACATATTTGAAATATGCTTTTTTGGAGACTAACGATTTTTCCGTGATTATTGCTGCTAATTTGACAGGTGAACAGGAACACATGCTTGTGGAGTTACTACGGAAGCATAAAAAGGCAATCGGTTGTGTCACACCTCCTATTTCCCCACGCAGCCCTATTACGAGGTTGAGTTAGAAGAGTTTTTTTTGATTGAAGTGACATTTTGAAAAAAGATTATTTATTATTTGGAGTCGCCACTTGAAATAGAGTTTTGGTGTTCAAAGTCGCCTTTTATCTTGTACCTTATCAAAAGGAAGGTTTGACTAATAATTTATGGTCTACGAAAATAGAAGACTGAGTAAGGAATTCTGTTGACCGCAGGGAAGGTGTAAGGCACCCCTCGAGTCCCGTGATTTTAGCACGGTCGCTTTATTGACTAATGTAAGTGTTAAATCTGTTTTTTGCTATTCTTGTATTTTATTAGTTATGGTTTGCCTATTACTACTTAAATATTTTTTTTTGTACTTTTTAATTATTTTGACTTAGATGCGGTATGCACACAAAGTACTTCTTTGAAGTTGGATGTTAAACCAAAGGTACGCGAATGTACACATGGTCAAAACATAATTATTTAAAGGTATCAAGACACGGGAATGCACACATGGTCCTTTTATTACTTAAGCATATCAATCCAAGATTCTGGTACGAACACATGAGTTAATATTTAAAGTACATCTAAAGTTTTCTAGCGTATTTAGAGTATTCCATTTATTTATTTATTTTAGATCCAAAACATTTATTTATACTAATATTTTACTTATTACAATGAGTCTTGAATTAATTCCTAACTCATCTCGCTTCCTCACAATTTCTTTTACCACGCTTTGTTTTTCTTGCAACGGTTTTGACAAACACGGCATAAACCAAACAAAAAGGATTTCCACGGCAAAACAGTGAGCATTCTTCATTCTTGCATTTTAGGATTCAAAATCCGAATTAAGTACTTACATTCTTAAAATAAAGTTAACAGAAAACAAAAATATTTCACCATACAAAGTAACAAAATTTTCTAACACAGAAAACCGAGCAAAACAGTAAAAAGAATGAAACTTTAAAATCTTTCAATATTAAAAAACAACTCCAAGCAAGTTACATATATAACATAAAAAACGGACACAACTTATGGACTATATATCTTAAGCACATAATCTTTCCTCGGCGCATAATCTTTCTTTCCCCCCTTTTTTAAAAAAAAATAATATATTCCTACTAAATTAACACTTGAAAGTTTTCAGTTTTCATGGCTAAGTAGTTAACAATTGTAAACGTATATTCAGGTAAGAAAAAAAATATCTTTATATAAAAGCAACTTACTACAATCTTATAAAGAAAAAATTTATTATATTTCATGGCCTATTCACAAGAATGATTAGAAAAAGTTAACCCATTTATGACTTAGGAATAATATAGCATAATTTTATCCAAACTTAACTGGCCAAGGAAACTAGGCCCAAAACTTTCATATATATCTTCATCACCATTTTTAACCTTAATGCCACATGATTTTTTTTTATTTTTTTATTTTTAGAAATCTTTCACTAAACAAACTCAAAGATAGTAACGATAACTCAAAGACACATGCTCAGAAAGAAAATCAGTAGATTAAGGCAAAAAAAAAAAAAAACTAATAAAGGGAACCAATCATCATGTTCTGAATTTATGTAAGAAATATAAGAAACAAAAATGAAGGACGATAGAATTGGGACCTTAGTAAAAGAGCTCCAGTAATACAAGAAAGAAAATTCGCTACAGCTCAAATCCAATATCGCTAAATGTGACCGTACAAAGTAACCGCAACCTCGAACCAAAAGTCACGAACGAAGAACTCCTTTTCTTAATCTCACCAGAATTTTTTTTTCTAAAATAATATTTTCTCTTTCTTTTGAAAAGTCTTTTCTTTCCTCTTTTTCAACGTTATTTTCCTTCTGTTTCCTCTAAGTTTCGTTGCCTTTTAAAAAATCTCTCCCCCTACTAATCTAAAATGTATGACTTATATAGAGAATGTGTAACAGTGTGTGTGTTGATGGAGAAGAAGAGTGAGAACGTGGGGGGGATTGTGAGGTGTGTGCTGTGAGTAGGGAGAGGGGACGTGAGGGACCGTGGGGATTAGGGAAAGGAGCAGATCATGGGGAAAGAAATTCTTAGGGGGTTAGGGCTGTAGGTTTAGCTAGGATCTTTTTTTATTTTATGTTATTTTATTTACTTCTAAAAAATAAAGTAAGATACATAATAAAAATTTGAACCCACTTCTTTTAGACTAAGAAAATATATTTGAAAAAAAACTAAATATTTACATATAATTTAAATACTACTAAGAAAAGATACCATAGCTTACTTATTTGAATTCAAATTAAAAAAATCAAATATTTTTTATAAATTTTCTTTTCTCTTATAAATAGAAATAAACTTATACCCTAAGAATGTGAATATTTTTTGTAGTTTTTAATATATTTGTTTTTCAAATAAAACCTATTAAGAGTAAGATAAAAATTTAAAATATTAATATTAGACCTAAAAAAATATTTACACTAAAATAGTATCGAATTTGGGTGTTGTCACGGCCCAAAATCCCACCACAGGCGTCGTGATGGTACCTAGTCTCTAAGACTAGGTAAGCCGATTTTCATTACATTTCGAGGCCATTTTTTTTGAATATGAATTAAATAGGTAATCAAAACCAACAGCGGAACAAATATGAATATAACAACCTCCCAAGACTGGTAGTTCTAAATCACGAACTCTAACTGAATACATGGAATTATCTCGAGGAGCGAATATACAGTACTGATCGAATAAGAAATTAACAGTACAATAAAATGGAAAGACTCCAAGGAACTGCGATGACCAAGCAGTCCTACCTTGAATCCTTGCGATCATACTCTAATCTCTGTCTGAATCCGATATCTTCAATACCTGGCTCTGCAAAAAAATGTGCAGAAGTGTAGTATGAGTACATCACGGTCGGTACTCAGTAAGTATCAAGACTAACCTCAGTGGAGTAGTGACGAGGTACAGTCAAGACACTCACTAGTCAAATAATCTTTGCAATATAGCATACAAAAATAATAGAAAATAAATAGCAGCGATAGCAACACCAATCAACTAGTGATTTAAACATCAAAGCAACAGGAACACCATTAATATTACTCAAACGAATAATAAACACAGGTACAACCAATTAATCAAGTCCCTTCAATATACATCTTCTACCTATAAGTTTTTCAATAAAAGTCTCTAGAATATAATCCTTTTCAATAAATATATTTCGAATATACTTTCTTCAAATAAATATCCTTCCATTAAAATTCTTTCACATAAATATCTTTCGAATATAATTCTTTTAAATAAATATCTTTCGAATATAATTCTTCCAAGTAAATATCTTTCAAATATACTTCTTTCAAGTAAATATCTTTCTAATATAATTCTTTCAAATAGATATCTTCTAATATAATTCTTTCAAATAAAAGTCACCATGTGACACCTCATTTAACTTTCCTGGCGTGAGAAATATATTCAACATATCACATCAAATGGCACGGCAATACCTTCGTGCACTTGTCTCATTCTCACCCAATATATATATATATATATATATATATATATATATATATATATATATATATGTATATGTGTGTGTGTGTAGATTAAATCAATTGGTGCGGTAATACCCTTCGTGCATTTATATCTTTCTTACCGTGCATATATATAACAGTACCAACTGGGTGGGAGAAATGCCAATAACAATAAAAGAAATAAAATGGAGGCACATAGGAAGCAACAACGACTACAAGTCACATAGAAAATATAGGTGCACAATAATATCTCTAGATAAAGGTATGAATGTATACACAACATAACGATATCACAATATAATGTATGTCTCTCGTCCTCGCCTGCACGGAAACACCCTTCGTGCCATGAATATATGATAATATCAAAATAATTGCACGGCATCACCCTTCGTGCTTTTACTCTCATCCTCACCTGATAATACAAATGAAATCGCACGGCATCACCCTTCATGCTTTTACTCTCATCCTCACCTGATAATATAAATGAAATGGCACAGCATCACCCTTCGTGCTTTACACTCTCAATGGAGCGACATCACCCTTCGTGCTTTACACTCTCGAATGGCACGGCATCACCCTTCGTGCTTTACACTCTTCCTTACCAAGCACATGCATATCATTAACAAGCAAGGTAGGAAGCATAATTAACATCAAGAGGAGTGTTTAAACCACAACACAATACAACAATTCATATCACAATTTGTCACTAACCACAACCAAATTCCAAATATATAACAGAATTAATAAATTTCTCAACAAATAGCCCAAGGCTCCACACAACGTATATAAAACCTCAAAACAATCAACAGAGGTAAAAACTACTCAGTATAGGGCAACGCCTTCATTAATCCAAATTCTTAATAATTATATTAACTCCTCAATTTAAACTTATTTAATAAATATTTATAGATAATGATTCCATCATGAATTTAATTCCAAGAAAAATATTAAATCAACAAACACACGGAATTCACAAAAAATTCAAGTAACAATAACACTAAATTATTATAAAAAATACAAATTTGACAAATAAGAAATGAGGCGTGATAATTCAAGGATTTACTAATGCCAACAATTATCCAATTTAATACATAAAAATGCCTAAAACTTTAAACCAATAAAATTTGCACATATAAGTCCGAGTACGTACTCGTCACCTCGCGTACACGGCTTCCAATCATATAATTTGCACATAAAACTCAATGCCTAAGGGGTAATTCCCCCACTCGAGGTTAGGCAAGATACTTACCTTTTTGAAGTTATGCTGATATTCCAAAATCGCCTTTTTGCTTGAATTGAGCTCCGGACAGCTCAAATCTATCCAAATTAATTGTACCACTTCATTAAAATTCATCGAAAATAATTTCGGATAATTAAATACCAACTTAAAATTTTATTCTAAAAAGTCAGCGTGGGGCCTGCCCCTCGGAACCCGACAAAATATTTTCGAAATCCGAACACCCATTCCGATACGAGTTCAACCATACCAAAATTATCAAATTCCGATAACGGATCGCCCTTCAAATCTTAAATTAAAGTCTAGAGGATTTCTACCATTTTCAACCCAATTCACTAATTTAGTGATAAAAACAACAATAGATTCATGTAATTTAACCAAAATCAAGTTAGGAATTCTTACCCCAATGTTTTCCTTGAAAAACTCTCGAAAAATCGCCTCACCCGAGCTTCCTTGGTCCAAAAATGGAAGAATGAGACAAGTTTGGACTTTATTCTGCTGCCCAGGGATTTGTTCTTCGCGACCCTTCCTTCGCATTCGCGATAAACAAATTCTCCAACAACCATTTTCAAACTCTTCTCAGACAACCTCTAGTATAATGGTCATAACCTTTTGTACAAAAATCCAAATGACAAATGGGTTAACTTTCTGAAAACTAGCCTCAAAGAGCTATAACGTTCATATGTTGCTCATCTCCTCATTCCTTATAGATTGCGAGATATAAGCTTCCAAAGTCAGCCCTATACAATAGAGATTTCCAAACTCTTCCCAGACAGCCTGTAGTTTATCCATCATAACTTTTAGTACACAACTTCAAATGACAAATGTTTTACTTTTCTGAAAACTAAACACAAAGGGCTACAACATTCATTTTTGGATCATCTCCAAATTCTTTATAGATTGCAAGATATGAGCCTCCAAAATGAGACCATTGCAACCGAGATTTCCTTCTTCGCGAACGTGAGAGTCTCTTCGCGAACACGAAGAACAAAATCCCAGAAGCCAAATCCTTCTTCGTGAATGCGAGAGGCTCCTCGCGAATGCGAAGAACAACACCGGATATCAGAAAATCAGTATCCAAAGTAGCCCAAAATGATCCGAAACACACCCGAGGCCCTCGGGACCTCAACCAAACATACCAACGCATCCCATAACATCATACGAACTTAGTCGAACCTTCCAATCACCTTCAGCAACAGCAAAAACACGAATTACACACGAGTTCAAGCCTAATGAACTTAGAAATTTTTGAATTCCACAAACGACGCCGAAACCTACCAAACCACGTCCGAATGACCTCAAATTTTGCACACAAGTCAGAAATGACACAATGAAGCTATTCTAATTTCCAGAATCGGATTCCGACCCAGATATCAAAAAGTCAACCCCCCGGTCAAACTTCCCAAAAATTTATCTTTCGCCATTTAAAGCCTAATTCCACTACAGACCTTCAAATAATTTTTCGGACACGCTCCTAAGTCTATAATCACCATACGGAGCTATTGACATCATCAAAATTCCATTCTGGAGTCGTTTGTTCAAAAGTCAACTCTCTGATCAACTCTTTACATTTAAGCTTCTAAATAAGGATTGTTCTTTAATTTTAATTCCGAATCTTCAGTAATTCAAACTCGACCACACCCGCAGTTATAATACATATTGTGAAACTGCTTGAGTCCTTAAGTCACTGAACGAGGCGTTAATTCTTAAAACAACAAGTCGGGTCGTTACATTCTCCACCTCTTAAACAAACGTTTGTCCTCGAACGTGCTAAGAATTATTCTGAGGTTACCAAATTGATGATTTTACTTTTACACATATACTCCCGGCTGATACCATATTACCGCATTTGAGATAAGCCCGACAACACCATCTCAATTGAGATTATTTCTTTTATCCATATTTGTAAACTTTAAGACCAATTTCTTACACTCCAAACATTTCCAAAAAGCCTGATTTTCACATCAATGCACGGTATTAGTCTCAACTGGCTATAGCAACTCGTGCCTGCGCACACATCAATTTTTTTGATAGTGTTGAATTACTTCAAAATTTTTCTGGGGTGTTACATTCTCCCCCGCTTAGGATCATTCGCCCTCAAACACATAACATAACTTATCTCTTCTTTTGCACGTCTCAATCCCTCAAATTTTACTAACTCCTAAATTTTTTAGAAATTTTGGCTGAGTCTCCCCTGTAATTGGGCCTATCCACCTGCCAGAGTAACACCAAAACAACTCCTAACAACACATCCGCAACCCAACAAAACACCACAAGGTATATATCAATAACACCAATCCTAGCATTACAAGCCTGCATTATCATAATGTTATCAGGACATGAAGCACATCCTATGTATGTCCATTACCACATCTCTGGTCTTAAAAGCTGTTCATAATTAATTTCAGCATCATCAATTAATCTCATATTAACCAATACCTCGTTTCGAATTTTCACAACACTGACAACAGAATATGAGGCATGAAGACCTCATAATTATTTACCTGACTTAATGAGTCACATTTAACGCCACCTGGACACTCACCTCATAGGCTAAAACTCAATATTTATAGCACGAAAATGGCTAAATATGCACAGAAAAATATACAAGAATTATCAAATGAGCCTAACAGGCATGACTCCCTATTAATACTATAGTATAAATTAAATTTCACAAAATTTAAACTCATAAAATTTTTATCACAAGGACCTCGTCCTCACATAACTTCCATCACGGCTCGTAGCCCAGTTTAAATATTTCATCTTATATAAAAATGCGAGGATCTCGTCCTCAACTCCGAATCACAAGTATTTTGCACATTGTGCCAACTGAAATTTTCAATTTCCTTTCTTTCTTCTTTTCAATAAATTTCGTAAACACATAATGAACCCTCATACCGGTAGGGCACAAAATTCATAAAACAATTTGGAATCAATTATTCTGAAACACATAAAACCCACTGTAGTGAATAATAAAAATTACTTTTGGACTTATAGCCCTCAATGGTGCACAAAAATAAAAATGACAGACATGGGCTCACATCTTCAAATCTCCCAACAGGGATAAACATATAAGTGGATCACACAATTACGAAGCTCACCCATAAGCAGAGCATAATAGGAGGACTCACCTCAATATTCAGAACCGAATTAAATTAAGGCAAAATATCCTTTTATAACAGAATCAGGATCGTACCTGTAACGACACCATCTAGTGTATCGACCTCAGCCAAAATCATAGTGATTATATCAACGGGTCGGGCCTCAACCTCTTAGGCGCCCTCTACCCGCCTGTCCTCCACCTCTAACTGACCATGCACGTGGAGTATTAACTGAAATAACCACTGTAAGAACCCCGTGCCGATGGTGCATTAAAAGAACTTACTGTAGCACCCCGAATAATTTGAAATTGTTGTTGTGACCCCGTTGGTACTGAAATGTAGAATTATTAAGGACGCAAGAATACCGCAAGCCCTAATATCATCCCATACAAATCTCACCCCTTAATCATATACAAGTTTCGGAGAACCTTTTATTACCACGTAAATACATCTCAGGCCAAAACTGATATAACACATGACCCAGCAATCTGATCGTTGATAGTGGACTCCCCTCACTTGGCGCGAAGCCATAGGACACATGCCGATGATCCACAATACTAACCTTCACCGGTCATAAGACACCTCAAGCCATTTATTTGGCGCATGTCACCCGCATGACAGTTAAACTCGCTTTCTCCAGTGCCTTGGTTGCCAGTATGTACCCTTTGCTAAATAGAAATCACATACGAACTACATAGTCTCTAATACCACCAACTATCTTCATATCTACATCCACCTCGTGACCCTACCACGATTGAGATGATTAGGCAATTAATTAAACCTTCTTAAGATCATATTTATCAACCAGATGTCAGAACTTGCTGCACCCCTATGTGCACAACTGAATGATCTCTAAATACTTCCGCATTCTCGATCTGGACGACACGTTGTAACAGTGGTTGAACAAACTTGGCACCCTTATAACCCCTCTGTAGTATCACAAATCGTTGGCGCATAGTTGATACCGAGTGCTCAATTTCATACACGAGTGGATGCAAAATAACATAAGATATATGCTTCAAGCTGAATAAATGTCGCACGATAAGGAATGAAAGAAGTGAATTCTTCCTACTAGCTCTGTAGCCTCTCGAAGATAAGTACAGACGTCTCCGTACCGACCCGCAAGACTCTACTAAACTCGTTCGTGACTCGTAGAACCTATGAACCTAGGGCTCTGATACCAACTTGTCACGACCCAAAATTCCACCACAGGCATCATGATGGCACCTAGTCTCTAAGACTAGGTAAGCCGATTTTTATTACATTTTGAAGCCATTGTTTTTTTGAATATGAATTAAATAGGTAATCAAAACAAATAACGGAACAAATATGAATATAACAACCTCCCAAGACTGGTAGTACTAAGTCACGAACTCTAACTGAATACATGGAATTATCTAAAGGAGAGAATATACAGTACTGATCGAATGAGAAATTAACAGTACAATAAAATGGAAAGACTCCAATGGACTGACCAAGCAGTCCTACCTTGAATCCTTGCGATCATACTCTAATCTCTGTCTGAATCTGATATCTTCAATACCTGGCTCTGCAAAAAAATATGCAGAAGTGTAGTATGAGTACACCACGGTCGGTACTCAGTAAGTATCAAGACTAACCTCAGTGGAGTAGTGATGAGGTACAGTCAAGACACTCACTAGTCAAATAATCTTTGCAATATAGCATACAAAAATAATAGAAAATAAATAGCAGCGATAGCAACACCAATCAACTAGTGATTTAAATATCAAAGCAATAGGAACACCATTAATATTACTCAAACGAATAATAAACACAGGTACAACCAATTAATCAAGTCCCTTCAATATACATCTTCTACCTATAAGTTTTTCAATAAAAGTCTCTAGAATATAATCCTTTTCAATAAATATATTTCGAATATACTTTCTTCAAATAAATATCCTTCCATTAAAATTCTTTCACATAAATATCTTTCGAATATAATTCTTTCAAATAAATATCTTTCGAATATAATTCTTTCAAGTAAATATCTTTCAAATATAATTATTCCAAGTAAATATCTTTCAAATATACTTCTTTCAAGTAAATATCTTTCTAATATAATTCTTTCAAATAGATATCTTTCTAATATAATTCTTTCAAATAAAAGTCACCATGTGACACCTCATTTAACTTTTCTGGCATGAGAAATATATTCAACATATCACATCAAATGACACGGCAATACCTTCGTGCACTTGTAGATTATATATGTAGATTAAATCAATTGGCACGGTAATACCCTTCGTGGATTTATATCTTTCTCACCGTGCATATATATAACAGTACCAACTAGGTGGGAGAAATGCCAATAACAATAAAAGAAATAAAGTGGAGGCACACAGGAAGAAACAACGACTACAAGTCACATAGAAAATATAGGTGCACAATAACATCTCTAGATAAAGGTATGAATGTATACACAACAAAACGATATCACAATATAATGTATGTCTCTTGTCCTCGTCTGCACGGAAACACCCTTCGTGCCATGAATATATGATAATATCAAAATAATTGCACGGGATCACCCTTCGTGCTTTTACTCTCATCCTCACCTGATAATATAAATGAAATCGCACGGCATCACCCTTCGTGCTTTTACTGTCATCCTCACCTGATAATATAAATGAAATGGAACGGCATCACCCTTCGTGCTTTACACTCTCAATGGCACGACATCACCCTTCGTGCTTTACACTCTCAAATGGCACGGCATCACCCTTCGTGCTTTATACTCTCAAATGGCACGGCATCACTCTTCGTGCTTTACACTCTCAAATGGCACGGCATCACCCTTTGTGCTCTACTTTCTTCCTTACCAAGCACATGTATATCATTAACAAGCAAGGTAGGAAGCATAAGTAATATCAAGAAGAGTGTTTAAACCACAACACAATACAACAATTCATATCATAATTTTTCACTAACCACAACCAAATTCCAAATATGTAGCAGAATCAATAAATTTCTCAACAAATAGCCCAAGGCTCCACACAATGTATATAAAAACTCAAAACAATCAACAAAGGTGAAAAATACTCAGTATAGAGCAACGCCTTCATTAATCCAAATTCTTGATAATTATATTAACTCCTCAATTTAACCTTATTTAATAAATATTTATAGATAATGATTCCATCATGAATTTAATTCCAAGAAAAATATCAAATCAACAAACACACAGAATTCACAAAAAATTCAAGTAATAATAACATCAAATTATTATATAAAATACAAACTTGACAAATAAGGAATGAGGCATGATAATTCAAGGATTTACTAATGCCAACAATTATCCAATTTAATACATAAAAATGCTTAAAACTTTAAACCAATAAAATCTGCACATATAAGTCCGAGTACGTACTCGTTACCTCGCGTACACGGCTTCCAATCACACAATTTGCACATAAAACCTAATGCCTAAGGGGTAATTCCCCCACTCGAGGTTAGGCAAGATACTTACCTTTTTGAAGTTATGCTGATATTCTAAAATCGCCTTCTTACTTGAATTGACCTCCGGACAGCTCAAATCTATCCAAATTAATTGTACTACTTCATTAAAATTAATCAGAAATAATTTCGGATAATAAAACACCAACTTAAAATTTTATTCTAAAAAGTCAGCACGGGGCCCGCTCCTCGGAACCCGACAAAACTTTTACAAAATCCGAACACCCATTCCGATACGAGTTCAACCATACCAAAATTATCAAATTCCGATAACGGATCATCCTTCAAATAATAAATTAAAGTCTAGAGGATTTCTACCATTTTCAACCGAATTCACTAATTTATTAATAAAAACAACAATAGATTCATGTAATTTATCCAAAATCAAGTTGAGAATTCTTACCCCCAATGTTTTCCTTGAACAACTCTTGAAAAATCGCCTCACCCGAGCTTTCTTGGTCCAAAAATGGAAGAATGAGACGAGTTTGGACTTTATTCTGCTACCCAGGGATCTGTTCTTCGCGTTCGCGACCCTTCCATCGCGTTCGGGATGAACAAATTCTCCAACAACCATTTTCAAACTCTTCTCAGATAGCCTCTAATATAATGGTCATAACGTTTTGTACAAAACTCCAAATGACAAATGGGTTAACTTTCTGGAAGCTAGACTCAAAGAGCTATAACTTTCATGTGTTGCTCATTTTCTTATTCTTTATAGATTGCGAGATATAAAAGTCAGCCCTATGCAACAGAGATTTCCAAACTCTTCCCAGATAGCCTATAGTTTATCCATCATAAACTTTGGTACACAACTCCAAATGACAAATGGTTTACTTTTCTAAAAATTAGACACAAAGGGCTACAACTTTTGTTTTTGGATCATCTCCAAATTCCTTATAGATTGCAAGATATGAGCCTCCAAAATCAGACCATTGCAACAGAGATTTCCTGCTTCGCGAATGCGAGAGTCTCTTCACGAACGCGAAGAACAAAATCCCAAAAGCCAAATCCTTATTCGCGAATGCGAGAGGCTCCTCGCGAATGCGAAGAACAACACCAGATATTAGAAAATCAGCATCCAAAGTAGCCTAAAATGATCCGAAACTCACCCGAGGCCCTCGGGACCTCAACCAAACATACCAACGCATCCCATAACATCATACGAACTTAGTAGAATTTTCAAATCACCTTCAACAACACCAAAAACCCGAATTACACACGGGTTCAAGCCTAATGAACTTAGAAATTTTTGAATTCCACAAACGACGCCGAAACTTACCAAACCACGTCCGAATGACCTCAAATTTTGCACACAAGTTAGAAATGATACAATGAAGCTATTCCAATTTCCAGAATCGGATTCCGACCCCGATATCAAAAATTCAACCCCCCGGTCAAACTTTTCAAAAATTCATCTTTCGCCATTTCAAGCCTAATTCCACTACAGACCTCCAAATAATTTTCCAGACACGCTCTTAAGTCTATAATCGCTATACGGAGCCATTGACATCATCAAAATTTCATTCCAGAGTCATTTGCTCAAAAGTCAACTCTCCGGTCAACTCTTTACATTTAAGCTTCTAAATAAGGATTGTTCTTTAATTTTAATTCTGAATCTTCAGTAATTCAAACTCGACCACACCCGCGGGTCATAATACATATTGCGAAACTGCTTGAGACCTTAAGTCACTGAACGAGGCGTTAATTCTTAAAACGACAAATCGGGTCATTACATTCTCCAGTCAAAAATTTGGTATTCACAGCATGCCCCTCTTTGCTTGGAAACATAAAGAGTTTTTAGGCAAAGAAAATAAACAAGGTGACTGATTTTTGACCACCCTATTATTTAAAAGGAAAAAGAAGTGAAAAGAAGGCATTGCGACCGAGTCTTGATTTTGGGCAGCCTACATATTCCGGGTTATAAGGGAATCAGGTCACGTGTAGTTCAAGTGGAAGAAGAGTGGTGGAGTATGCTTAGAGGGAGAGTCGAGCGAAGTTCTGTCGAGGTTCCGATCTGCGATTTCTACTATTACATTAAAATAAAAAGAAAATTACATACTCTTGAAATCTAAGAGTTACAAAATTTCTATCTAAATTCCATTCGGAGTCTTGTCTTGATTCTTGACTTGCTTCCCCCATTGACTTTAGAATGAAACTTGATGCTCTCGATGTAAAAAACTATGAAATATTCTCCCAGGCTTGATTCTTGATAAGATGATGAGAAGATGGATCTTGAGACCCTATGTTTCTGCATGCATTATGTCCAAGCTGGTTGCGGCTAGTATTGAGATCAAACGTTCCACTTTCTCTGGCAAGAGATGGAATATTATTTTTGCAGATCTAATCCTTGCTTTTTAGAAAAACCTACAAGTCATCACAAACAAACAAAATGAACAAAAATTCTCTCCCCCAGTTTGCACTAGGAAATGTTTGTGAGTTATTGAAAATACATAAAACTATCTTTGCTATTGCAGAATAAAGAATTGAAAAAGACACGGGTTTCTTCTTCTTTTTTTTTGAATAATAGAGGATGCCGTACCCTATGTTAACAAAAAGGAAGGCAACCAAGGAATGTAGTACCATGTGTTGACAATAAGATGAGGCTCGTGCGCTTTGAGATGCTACTAGGGAATGTCGTACCCTATGTTTGCCATAAGAAATGCAACCAGGGGATGCAGTACCCTGTGTTGGCAATAAGATGAGGGTCTTGGCACTCTGGGATGCTACTAGGGAATGTCGTACCCTATGTTTGAAACAAGAAATGCAACCAGGGGATGTACTACCATGTGTTGGCAATAAGGTGAGGCTCTAGGCACTCATAGGACACTGCTAGGGAATGTCGTACCCTATGTAGGCAGAAAAATGAGGCTCGTGGCACTCTGAGATGCTACTAAGGAATGAGGCTCATGGCACTCTAGGATGCTACTAGGGAATGTCGTACCTTATGTTAGAAGAAAGTAATATAGCCAAGGAATGTAGTACCCTGTGTTAGAAATAGGAAGAGGCTCGAGGCACTCTGGGATGCTACTAGGGAATGTCGTACCATATGTATGCAAAAAGAAATGCAATCAGGGGATGTAGTACCCTGTGGTGGCAATAAGGTAAGGCTCTTGGCACTCTGGGATGCTACTAGGGAATGTCGTACCCTATGTTTGCAACAAGAAATGCAACCAGGGGATGTAGTACCCTGTGTTGGCAATAAGGTGAGGCTCTTGGCACTCTGGGATGCTACTAGGGAATGTCGTACCCTATGTTTGCAATAAGAAATGCAACCAGGGGATGTAGTACCCTGTGTTGGCAATAAGGTGAGGCTCTTGGCACTCTGGGATGCTACTAGGGAATGTCATACTCTATGTTTGCAACAAGAAATGCAATCAGGGGATGTAGTACCCTGTGTTGGCAATAAGGTGATGCTCTTGGCACTCTGAGATGCTACTAGGGAATGTCGTACCCTATGTTTGGCAGAAAGGAATGCAGCCAGGGAATGTAGTACCCTGTGTTGGCAATAATATGAGGCTTGTGGCACTCTAGGATGCTACTAGGGAATGTCGTACTCTATTTTGGCAGAAAGTAATGCAACCAGGGGATGTAGTACCCTGTGTTGAAGATAGGGTATTGGTTCCCTAAAATGAAACTAAAAATAAAATGATTACATGTATATTGGAAGAAAATCAAGGATTTGAGAACTTCACTTGGTGGTGTTCGTCTTTTCACGAACTGTTTCCTACAACTATTTTGTTCCTGTTCTGAACAAAGAAAGAATTGTTAGTTTTAAAATGGAGGTCGGTTTGTGGCCTTGATTATTTCGTTCTCTTGATCTCGGCTTATCTTCTTCTCAACTGCAACTGATTATTTCCTGAATACCAACTCCATTTCTGACCCTGGAGATCCTGTTTCATTTCCAAACTTTGCCATGACGGTTGGTCGTGTCGTTTTCAACTTTATTTTGCCTTTGTGGGCATTTCGCTTTTGGCTTCTTTCAAAGTTTTCCATTTCAAAGAATCGGCCAATCATGGCCAGTCAGGTTCAACTTGATGCCCTTGCCGAGGCTGGGCGCCTTTTGAATATATCAGCTCACTTCAAACGAGAACCCTGTAAATCGGTCTTGCCATCTTTTCTTTGCCTTATTTTTTGAACAAAGTTAGACAGAAAGGGATTCAAATTAAAAAAAATAATGGAACAGAGAATGAGTTTAAAACAAGAGGTGTCCCTTTCAGGAAAGAGAAAGAAGGACTTATCTGGGAGTACATACGGACTTCAATGAACATAACATGCCTTTTGGACTGGATGCCTGATCTGTGTAAACCATCTGACTCTCAAAAACTCATCACAACTTTTGACTTGAAATCGAGAAACCTTACTCAGGACTGTGTTGATGTCATGGCTGCGTGGATCTTTTTTTCACTAGCTGAGCTCTCTCATTTCTCTTCTTGCAATCGCCTTATAGTGCCCTTTACGTGTTTTCACTAACAAGACTCTCTCATTTTTATTTTCTCTACTCACCATCTCCCTACAGTGCCCATGAGGGTTTTCACCAATAGGACTCTCTCATTTTATTGCATCTGATCCAAGTAACCGTATTCTCCAATTCTTGAACATTCTCGCCGATTGATCGGAAGGACTTGAAAGGATTTGGATAAAAAGAATTTGGATTGAATTACAACTTTGAAACCTTTCGGGCGAAACCATCGCCGAACCATTGTAACATCTGCACCAGTTTTCAGTTTTGGGGAATGTCAATTTTTGTTTTTGTGTGACCGAACCCAGAGTGAGGCTGCCTATGTATCCTTTCGGAATCAGGTCAGACGTAGTTCAATTAACTTGAACTTGTTTTGATTTTTGTTTTGTTTTTCTTCTGTTTTGTTTTCTTTTGATTCTTTTCTTTTTTCTCCTTTTTTTCTTCTTTCTCTTTTTTTTTTTGTTTTTTTCTTCTTTTTTTTCCTTTTCTTTGTCATTTTTTAATAATAACTTTCAGGTTCCAAAAAAGGGTAATCAAAGAGAGGGAACCGGCTCAAAGGGTTTGCAAAAGAGTTAATGGTGTTTGGGTAGCGAGAAAGAAAGCCTTCGTCATCCCAATCAGAGAATGTTAATACCAAGTAATGAGTTAAACATAGTACCGTTTGATTGAATTTGCATGGACTGTTATATCGGCGACATTTCCTTCAATGTCTCTCAAATACAACGCTCCCTTCTGGCAACACTCTTGTTACAATGCACAGACCTTTCCAATTTGGAGAAAACTTACCTTTAGCTTCTTCATGATGCGGGAGGATGCGTTTCAGAACAATTTGCCCCACTTCAACCTTGCTGGGTTACACTTTCTTGTTGTTGGCATGGTCCATTCTTTGTTGGTACAACTGTCCGTGGCAAACTTCATTCGATCGCTTTTCATCAATCATAGTCAATTATTCCTTTTGGGGTTTTTACCCATTCTCCATCCCCGATCTCAGCTTCAACAATGATCCGAAGCGAGGGAATCTCAACTTCGTTCCAATTCTTTATTTATTTTCTTACAATTCTTATATTCAACACATTCTGCTTCTTAATTCATTATTTCGAAGTCTGACAGCGTTTTAGGATCTGGGCATGAAGTCCGCAAGCATGTCATGTTATTAAAATTTGCATTAACAGAACTGAAAAGAGGATAAGAAAGGTGTCAAGATTAAGAAAATAGACATTCATGGATGATGAAATATTGATTTCATTTATTTGAATTATATATATATATAAAAAAAATAGAAGGGTTTACATCAGAAAGTAAGACAGTAAAGTAAAAGCATTCAGACTACACCCTGAAATAACCCGAAATACAGAAAAGATAGCAAGACCGACTACCGAGACTCTCGACTGGTAGGGAAAGTTTTGGGTTTGGTGCCCATTTTTAGGTTTCTTTTCTGTTACGGCAATGGCTACTATGGCTTTCAAAGTCGGATCAAATTCTCCATCATCACTGATCACTCCAACGACTGGCCCATTCTTGTAAGTAGGCTAAGGATTGTTCGTCACATTAGGTGCCTCTTCCTCCCTAACTATTTCCTTGACCTCAATGAGATCCTCCACTACTCTTTTGAGAGTCCAACAGTCTTCAATGTCGTGTCCCACTGCTCCAGAGTGGTATTTACATTTGGCATCAGCTCGATGCGAGGGGGACTCGGGGTTCGGTTGGTTCAGGGTCATTGGTTGCAGCAGACCTAGCACAGTTAGCTTTTGGAATAAACTTAAATATGATTCACCAATAGGGGTAAACTGATTTATTCTGAGGGGCTCTCTTGGGCGAGGATTGTATTGGGGAACATTTGGTTGGGGATTATATGGAGCTTGGTAGGGACAGGCATTTCTGGGAGGTGGAGCTCGCTTTTGTATATAATGTTGTGGCCGCGAGTAAGGTTGCGTGTTCATCACCGCATAGAGAGGCAGTGCCATAGCATAAGTAGCATCTTGATGGGGATAATAGTGTTGTGGGACCTTAGGAAGCATATATGTCCCGACCCCAAATTTAACCCTCCGTAAGGTATCGTGATGGCACCTAGTCTTTACGACTAGGTATGCCTAATATTACAAAAAAATGTAAAGAAAACACAACATTTTAAAGATAAACAGCATATTGTGAATAGCCAAGAGTAGTACCACTCGGCATATACAAAATATTTTCTCAAGGCCCGGAATATCACTAAGTCACAAGCTGCTATAATCTATATAGCTCTATACAAAAGTCTGAAGATAATAAAGAAAGTGTCTAGGCGAGGGAGTAGAAGGGGACTCCGAAGATCTGCGGACGCAAACAGTAATACCTTGAAGTCTCCTAAAATCAGCAACACGCGCTAACCCCGAGGCTGATAGCTCGCACCTGCATCTACACACGAAAACATGTGCAAGAAAGGGCATGAGTACACCACAGTGGTACCCAGTAAGTGCCAAACCTAACCTCGGTCGAGTAGTGACGAGGTCAGGTCAAGGCCCTACCGGGGTAAATATAATAAATTAAACAGTAAAAGATATAAGTAAAGTTTACGGTAACACAGTTAAAGAAATTCTCAAAAATTTAATAGTTAAGGGAGCCCTCGGCTCAGAACAAGGTAAACACAGTGGGGAAACTCCCGGGATACCGTCCCGTAGTTCCAAATGAATATGCAGTACAGGGAGATCTCCCGGAATACGTTCGTAGTCCCAAAGTAATTATGCAGTGCTGAGGGATCTCCCGGAATACGTCCGTAGTCCCAAAGTAAATATGCAGTACATGGGGGATCTCTCGGAATACGTCCGTAGTCCCAAAGTAAATGTGCAGTACAGGGAGAATCTCCTGAAATATGTCTGTAGTCCCAAAGTAAATATGCAACGCAAGATGAAATGGCAGGTAAGGGAAATAAGGGAGTTAACTAAGCATGGAGCACAGAATGTCAATTAGGCAGTTAAAACATATAAGCATGCTTCTCTAATCTAAGTTTAACAATTAAACGTATCAGTGCAATTTAATAAGGAAAAACAGTTTATGATTTAGAAAGGAAAAACGGGATTTTTGCAATAATAGCCTGTGTACGTACTCTTCACCTCACGTACACGCCGCCCACACATCAATTAATATCAAACATCCTAAGGGAAAGTCCCCAACACAAGATTAGGCAAGCCACTTACCTCGAACCGCTCAAATCAACTCGATATCACGTTCTTGCCATGAGTATCCGACTCCAAATGGCCTGAATCTATTCAAATTAATTGCATAATATAAATATAACTACAAGTAACTAATTTAGCTAATTAATTCAAAGCTAAAGCGTGAAATTAGGAAAAATGCCCAAAAAGTCTCCCTGGGCCCACGTCTCGGAATCAGGTAAAAATTATAAAATACGAACACCCATTCACTCACGAGTCTAACCATATAAATATTTTTCAAATCTGACCACAAATCCCCTTTCAAAACTCGAAATCTTTGTTGGAGAAGTTCTTCCAAATGTTTTCCAATTTCAACCCCAAAATCCAAAATTAAATGATGAAATCAACCATATATTAGTGGAACATAACCATAAAGGAGTTAGAAATCATTACCCAGAAACTTCCTCCGAAAATCTCTCCAAATTTTGCCTTCTACCGAGCTCTCAATCAAATTTTTGTGTTATGAACTCAACCCTTGTTTTTGAACCTTAAATTCTGCCCAGGTGCATTCTTCTTCACGAACACGACAACACGATCGCGAACGCGATGAAAAATCTTCCACTGGCCCAAAATTCCTCCTTCACGAATGCGAGGGGACTCCCACGAACGCGTACCTTCCACTGACGGACCCTTCGCGAATGCGGGAACCTCTTCGCGAACGCATAGGCTTAATGCCCGAAGCTTCCTCTGCCTCGTTCCTCTACGCGAACGTGAGGACCATATCGTGAACGCGTAGGTTTAAGGTCCCATACCTTCGCGAACATGGGAACAACATCACGAACGCGAAGAACAACTTCGCCGCCTTTCCCAGATGCACTACGCGATTGCGAGGCACCTCTCGCGAACGCGATGAAGGATGTTTCTGCAATAAAATACCAGAAATCTATTACTTCTCTAAGTCCAAAGATGACTTGTTGAGCATCCGAAACACAGCCGAGGCCCCCGGGACCTCGACCAAACATACCAACCAACCCTAAAATACCATACGAACTTAGTCGAGCTCTCAAATCACATCAAACAACGCTAAAATCATGAATCACCCTCTAATTCAAACTTAAAGTACTTGAAACTTTAAAATTCTTCAACCGATGCCGAAACCTATAAAATCACTTCCGATTGACCTCAAATTTCGCGCATAAGTTATAGTCAATATTACTGACCTACTCCAACTTTCGGAATCGAAAAATGACCCCGATATCCAAAATTCCACTGTCGGCCCAAAACTCCAAAACTTCGACTTTCGCCATTTCAAGCCTAAATGAGCTACGAACATCCAAAACACAATCCAGACACGACCCTAAACCCAAAATCACCTAACGGAGCTAATAGAACCGACAGAATTCTATTCCAGAGTCGTCTTCATACAGTTCCGACTACGGTCCAAATCCTAAGGCTTAAGCTCTCATTTAGGGACTAAGTATTCCAAAACACTCTGAAACTCAAAACCAATCATGCCGGCAAGTCACAATAGCAGAAATAGATATGGAAAAAATAATTAATAGGGGTTCGGGGCTCTAACCCTCAAAACGACCGATCGGGTCATTACAATATATGATTGGTTGAATGACCTGCGGGGCCCCCTCGAGCTCAAAGCCATCATGGCTCCCTCTTCCCTCATGTTTTTGTTCATCAAAATCTCCCGAACCATTTAGAACAGTCTGTGATATGTCCTTAAAGGCAGAATGACTCAAGATTTGGCCCATTTTAAAACCATTTTTGACTATATCCCCAATTATGATAGCCTCGGCGAACAAATTACCCATAACGGACATCATGTTCTAGAAGTGGTCCGCCTCTTGGGCCTGTAGGAAGACCGTAACCATTTCTGCTTCATCTATTGGAGGCTTTACCCTAGCGGCTTGCTTGCGCCATTTGACAGCATTCACGAAAACGTTTCGCGATTTTCTTTTTCAAATTGGACAAAGAGTTCTCTTTTTGTATTTTTTTCACTCTTGCTTTCTTTTTTTGTTTTTTAGTTGTTTTTCGCTCTTTGTTTTTCTTTGTTATTATTTTTGTCACTCCTTTCTTTCTTTTTCTTTCTTCTCTTTTTTTTCACTCAATTTATTTGATGGCAATGATCGAATCCGATGGGGATTGCCTACGTATCATGACGCCGCATGAATCAGATCTTACGTAGTTCGTGAATACCAGGAACAAAGTACATAAGCTAGCCCTTTTTTTTCTTTGGAAATTTTTAGAAGACTTCTTAAAGGAGAAAGAAAATATTTTTTTTTATTTTGATTGATTTTTCTTTGAATTTTTGGAAGAAAGACTTCTAAAGAAGGAAAAAACATATTTTTGGATTTTGATTTGCAAATTTATTTTTTCTTTTTTTTTTCGAATGAAAGACTTCGGAAAAAAGGAAAATATTTTTTGATTTACTGATTTTTTTTGAATTTTCTAAGGAAAGAATTCTAAGAAGGAATTAAGGAAAAGGAAAATATTTTTGGATTTTTTGAAAATTGGGGGCCGGACCGATGAGGTTTGCCTACGTATCTCACATCCGGTAAAAATCAGACCCGCGTAGTTCGGTTTAAATAAATGATATATAAAAAAACTATTTTAAAAATTATGATTTTACACATTAAACCCTTCAAAATATTATTAAAAAAATGGATACTTTATGAAATTTTGAAGAAATTTTCTCTTTCTCTCTCCGTTGTTCAATCAATCAATCCTAAAACCGGTCAACATTTGAGTAAAGCCTATCACATAATATTACATATAGCGTAGAAAAATGAACATGATGGTCTAAAAAATTGGTACATGTCCTAGACGGGCCCGGCCCATGTGCCGAGTACCACTAAATCCAATGCACATGATGCAAATAAAGCGTAGCTTACTAGGAATATTCATTGCTTGTGGCTTATTCTTCTAAGTTTTCAAACCCTAAAAGAGATGGTATATAGACCTGGCCTACCCGGGTGGACGACCCGAGCCGAGGAGCGTCAAGTATCACCAGTAGTAGAACAACACTGGCTAACTAACGGCTCTCCCGCCTAAACATGTATGACTAAATCCTTCACCAGAAGCTGTATGCTAACTAGCTTTATTTCAAGACAGAAATTTTATGATGCTGGTAGGAAAACACAACATAACTACCTATCAGAAGATTTAGAGGGGTGCGAGAGAGGATACAATTTATATCACAGTTTAAATAAATATTAAAGCGGTAAATAAGTGACAAATAGCACATTAGGCTCCCGAACACAATAATATCCAAAACATGATAAAAGCCAAACAAGAATCAATGTACAAAGCTCGAATTTTTATTAATTGTCCCCAACAGAGTCGCCAGAGATGTCGCACCTCTTTTTTTCCCATGCAGCCCTATTACGAGGTTGAGTTAGAAGAATTTTTCCAATTAAAGTGATATTTTGAAAAGGGATTATTTATTATTTGGAGTTGCCACTTGGAATTGAGTTTTGGTGTTCCAAGTCACCTTTTATCTTGTATCCCTTATCAAAAGAAAGGTTTGACACCCAATTTATGGTCTACGAAAATAGAAGATTGAGTAAGGAATTCTGTTGACCGAGGGGTAGGTGTAAGGCACCCCTCGAGTCCCGTGGTTTTAGCACGGTCACTTTATTGACTAATGTAACGCTTAAATCAGTTTTTCGCTATTCTTATATTTTATTAGTTATGGTTTGCCTATTACCACTTAAATATTTTTTTGTACTTTTTAATTATTTTGACTTAGATGTGGTATGCACACAAAGTACTTCTTTGAAGTTAGATGTTAAACCAAAGGTACGCGAATGTACATATGGTCAAAACATAATTATTTAAAGGTATCAAGACACGGGAATGCGCATATGATCCTTTTATTACTTAAGCATATCAATCCAAGATTTAAGTACGAACACATGGGTTAATATTTAAAGTACATCTCAAGTTTTCTAGCGTATTTAGAGTATTCTATTTATTTGTTTTTTTTAGATCCAAAACATTTATTTATATTAATATTTTACTTATTACAACGAGTCTTGAATTAGTTCCTAACTCATCTCTCTCCCTCACAATTTCTTTTACCACTCTTTTTATTTTTCTTGCAACGGTTTTGACAAACACGACATAAACCAAACAAAAAGGATTTCCACGGAAAAACAGTAAGCATTCTTCATTCTTGCATTTTAGGATTCAAAATTAAAATTAAGTACTTACATTCTTAAGAACAAAGTTAACATAAAACAAAAATATTTCACCATACAAAGCAACAAAATTTTCTAACACAGAAAATCGAGCAAAACAGTAAAAAGAATGAAACTTTAAAATCTTTCAATATTAAAAAATAACTTCAAGCAAGTTACATAACATGAAAAATGGACACAACTTACGGACTATATATCTTAAGCACATAATCTTTCTTTCCTCATTTTTAAGAAAACAATATTCCTACTAAATCAACACTTGAAAGTTTTCAGTTTTCATGTCTAAGTAGTTAATAATTGTAAATGTATAATTAGGTAAGAAAAAAAAATTCTTTATATAAAAACAACTTACTATAATCTTATAAAGAAAACATTTATTATATTTCATGGCCTATTCACAAGAATGATTAGAAAAAGTTAACCTATTTATGACTTAGGAATAATATAGCATAATTTTGTCCAAACTTAACTGGCGAAGGAAACTAGGCCCAAAACTTTCATATATATCTTCATCACCATTTTTTTTATACCACTAGGCAGGCTACCTAGTGGGTATTTTATTAATAATAAAAGAAAATCCACAAAGGAAGAGTACAAGTAACGGGGGAAAAAGCTACAGTAGTGTTGCCTATATGCCTTGGCTATATAATCATCGTTCTGCGCCTCAATCGCCTTATGATGGCAGCCTCATGCCGAGGTTATGGCTGCCGGCAAAGTCTCACGAGGACGAATGATATCATAGCCGTTAGGATATTTCCCAAAGGCATAAGACAAATAGCAAACACATACTGAGCTAGACCTTACCTTAAAAATCCTATTGAGGTATGAATAACCTCATCTTTTAGCAAGCATGTAGAAAATAAGAACTAGAAAGAACTAAGTATTGTATGATCATCATAGAGTTTATAACACACTCTATGATGATATTACATATGATAATACTTAGAAAATGATAAAATAAAATAAGGTAGAAATTAGATTCATGCCCCTCATTCATGATAATTGTGAGTACTTCAATTTGTAACTCCTTAAAATCCTCTTTAACTATCTTTAATAAATCTTTAAAACTCCTCATTTCTTCTTCGATCGATTAGACCTTGTAGATGTGGTCGGGGGCTGCCCCCTTTTGCTTTGCATCTTTCATTGGGAGTATCCTAAGTGTTACTCCTTCATTCACTTTACCATCCCAACTATTCTCCCTTGTGTGTGTATTATTCTTTTTTTCACTATGCGTAGGAGATAAATCTCCACATCTAGCCGCCTCACCCCGGCAATAATCAAGCAAATTTTCTTCCTTGCCTTCTTCCCAAAGTTCAACAAGTAAGTTATTCTCTAGCTGTTGTGTAGCAAATTTCTGTGCAACCATATCTAATGGTTCATGCCTCTTCACAAGCATGGCATTAGGTTTTATCGTTGAATCTTTCAATTGAGTTGTTTTTGTTCTTACCCGATTTTTTATGCCCATTTTCAGTCATCTGTGAGATCACATTGTTTATTTGTTCATGTGTTGTTGCAACAATGCTAATAGGTTCCTGTAATTGAACATTATTGATGAGTTGATTACCTGGAATTTTCAGCGCGTGTGCAAGTACCTTGTATGCACCTTTTCGATGTTTTTGACTGTCCAAAGCATCCAAAAGTGCCCGGTTTTGATCAGAAATCATTGTTTTTGGTGGGCTTCTTGAAAGCTGAGTATCTCTCTCATCTTCGTCTTCCTGAACTTTACTGTCATCGACATAATCCTCTTCATCTTTCTCTACTTGGTCTGCCCAAGTTTTGGTTCTTGTCACAACAACACGAGCTAGATCGTGTTCGTGTTTTCCACCACCATCGCTAACGTTGTCCTCCTTCATTGAAGCTTGACTTCTCTCAACATAATTGTTATTATCTGTGGACAATAGAAATTGCCTTGGAGTGCTACCCTTTGTAGAATTTTTTTGAACACCCGAAAACATAGACAAATTGTCGCTGCTTCAACCTTCCTTGTTACTGCTAAAAACTGGGACTATTTGCTGGCTAAAAGAACCATCTTTTGAAACATTCATTGGAGCACCTGTAGTTTTTGAATTCTGCTTTTGTTTTGCACTGCCTGGTGTGTTTGAATGACTGGTTTTTGAGACTGCTTCCCATTCAAGATGCTACACCCTATTTCCAGCATCATTGACTACTGGTCCACTCATCAAAACGTCAAAAGAGTTAGAGGTGTTAACTTCCTTTGATGTATTTGTCTGACTTGTATGAACTGGACCATTCTTTTTGCTTAGAGATGCATTTGTTCGCTGCACGACTGGCCAGTGTCCAGGTTTTGTATTGTGTATTGCTTCAAGTGCCTGCCTAGCACCTTTAGCCATAGAATTACCAACAATAAATGCAGCTCTATCAACAGTTGCATTCCCTGCATCAGTAGAATTTAGTAGCCTAGTAGCAGCATGTTCAACTCCAGCTGAAGCTTTATTCAGTGTCTTTGAAACTGTATCAGTTGTACACTCCAAAACTTCAGCACTTACATGTTCTTGCACCTGATGATTCACAACTTTAGCATTAAAGACAACTGGTTTTTTAGTTGATTCACCAGTTGCATCAGAAGGATGATCCAGCTTATTATAAGCTTGCACAACCGGATTCACAACATTTAAAATCCTCGCTAAGGCTGTACTAGTAGGAACGTCACGTGTAGGTTTTGGTAGACCCTTATTGATCTTCGAGGCATCACCTACAGAACCAAGATTAGCTGCTGGATTCAACACTTTATCCTTGTGCATATTAGCAGCTTTTTGTTCTCCAACAGGTTGTGATTTTAATTATTGCTCGATATTGTTTTCTTTTAACACTGGACCTCTATTATTTCCAGTTTTTGCGACCTGCTACTGCCCATTGTTTCCATCAGTTATTGCAGCAGTAGGGTCATCACTGATAACAATATTCAATCCCCTCCTCTCATTTAAAAGTTGGCGCAAATCACCACTGTATGTTTACCCATCAGCTTGTTCTTGAAGACCTTCAATTTCTTCAAGCTCAGTATCATTATGTATCTTTTTTGATAGATGTCGATATGCATTCTCATCATGGCCCTGGTATTTACAACAATTTCAATACAAAGGCAGATTGTCATACATAATTTCCTGAAATACTTCATTAATTTTTCCAGAAGTTTTATCCAAACATTGAAGCCTCACACGTTTGGGATGTTTGTCCATTAGGTATAATATCACCTTTACCCTTGCTGTGCTTGGTCTGGATATAATTTGCATTGCTTTATCAATGGCAATAGATTTTCCAGCAGCAAAAGCGATTGATAACAATGAACGGATTGCAAATAACTCCGGCGACAAATTCAGCAGCGAAATCCAAACCACTGCCATTGTAGTTTCTTCCTTTGGATTAAAACCTATTATCCAGGGAAAACCTCTATATTGATGTTCATCCCCATTCCATTAAAAGTAATTTACTGTACGAGACAGGGCAAGAAAATAATCTTCATTTTGATCAAACCTTAACAGAATTTGTCTTGGTACAAGTAAACCTACAAGGCAGCGACCTTTTATTCCAATATGTTTTGGCAGTAAAACTCTCAGATCTTTGAGATCTAGCGCACCTGGAGAAAGTTTTTTTTTTTTTACAAATCTTTCATTGAACAAACTCAAAGATAGTAACGATAACTCAAAGACACATGCTCAGAAAGAAAAACAGTAGATTAAGGCAAAGAAAAACTAATAAAGGGAACCAATCATCATGCTCTAAATTTATGGAAGAAATATAAGAAATAACAATGAAGGACGATAGAATTGGGACCTTAGTAAAAGAGCTCCAGTAATACAAGAAAGAAAATCCGACACGGCTCAAATCCAATATCGCTAAATATGACCGTACAAAGTAACCGCAACCTCGAACCAAAATCCACGAACGGAGAACTCCTTTTCTTAATCTCACCAGAATTTTTCTTTTTAAAACAATATTTTCTCTTTCTTTTGAAAAGTCTTTTCTTTCCTCTTTTTCAATGTTATTTTCCTTCTGTTTCCTCTCAGTTTCATTGCCTTTTAAAAAATCTCTCCCCTTACTAATCTAAAATGTATGACTTATATAGAGAATATGTAACAATGTGTGTGTTGATGGAGAAGAAGAGTAAGAACGTGGGGGGATTGTGAGGTGTGTGCTGTGAGTAGGGAGAGAGGACGTGAGGGAGTGTGGGGATTAGGGAAAGGAGCAGATCATGGGGAAAGGAATTATTAGGGGGTAAGGGCTAATAGGGAAAGGAGTAGATTAGGGATTAGGGAAAGGAGTAGATCATGGATGTAAGGGCTAATAGTGTGGGGATTAGGGAAAGGAGCAGATTAGGGATTAGGGAAAGGAGCAGATCATGGATGTTACTACTTCTTAGATGGATATTCAGGGTACAATCAAATACCCATTGCTCCCGAAGATGTTGAGAAAACCACCTTTGCCTGCCCTTCGGAAATCTTTGTATATCGGAGAATGCCTTTCGGATTATACAACGCAACGGCTACATTTCAGAGATGCATGATGTCATTCTTTTCAGATTTGAATGGGAAGTGTCTGGAGGTGTTCATGGATGACTTTACTCTATTTTGAGATGACTTCAAGGATTGCTTGAGGAATCTCGAACTTGTTCTGAAATGATGTGAGGACACTTACCTAGTACTCAACTGGAAAAAGTGTAACTTCATGGTTAATGAGGGGATAGTCTTGGGCCATAAAGTCACAGGTGAAGGTATTGAGGTCAACATAGCTAAAGTAGATGTGATAGCTTAGCTCCCACCACTGACGTCAGTGAAGAGCATCAGAAGTGTTTTGGGGCATGCAGGGTTTTATAGAAGGTTCATCAAGAATTTTTCCAGCATTACCAAGCCCTTAACAACATTAGTTGTCAATGATGTAAAATTTGTGTTCGATGTATAGTGCCTCAGAGCATTCAAATTGATGAAGGAAAAGCTAGTGAGTGCTCCCATAATGGTGACTCCTGACTAGAGTGAACCCTTTGAGATCATGTGTGATGCCAGTGATGTGGTAGTGGGAGCATTGCTGGGGTAGAGAAGAGATAAATTGTTCAGACCCATTTACTATGCAAGCCGGACCTTGAATGATGCTCAGGTGAACTATGCTATCACGGAGGAGTTCTTTGCAGTGATCTTTGCTTTTCACAAGTTCAGATTTTATTTAGTGGGAAGCAAGGTAATAGTGCATACTGATCACTCAGCAATGAAGTATTTGCCGAGTAAGAAAGAATCCAAACTGTACGGTGGGTATTGTTGCTGCAAGAATTTGATCTAGAAATCAAAGACAGGAAGGGCACAAAAAATCAAGTGGCTGACCACCTGTCGCGATTGGAGAAACCACATGTTGAAGCGGTGGACATTCGGGAAGAGTTCCCAGATTAGCAGATTATTTCCATTGCAACAGTATCTGATAGACTGCCATGGTTCGTTGACATAGCCAACTTTTTGGCTAGTGGATGGCTACCATACGACTTGTCCTCCGACCATAAAAGGAAGCTGCAAATCGAGGTAAAACGTTACTTCTAGAATGATCCTTTTTTGTTTAAATTATGCGCAGATGGTGTAATTCGGAGATGTGTACCAGAAGACGAAATGGGAAGTATATTGTCCCATTGTCACGATGGAGCATATGGAGCACACTATGGAGGAAATAGAACAGCAGCGAAGGTCATAGAGGCTGATTTTTACTGGCCATCTCTGTACAAGGACGCATGATCTTACGTGGCTACATATGACAAGTGCCAATAGACAGGTAACATTAGTAAAAAGGATGAGATGCCCCTGAATTCTATTTTGGTGTGCGAAATCTTCGATGTCTGGGGCATCGACTTCATGGGCCTCTTCCCATCATCTCATTCCTATGAGAACATCCTAGTGGCCGTTAACTATGTCTCCAAGTGGGTCGAGGCAATCCCCACTAGGACTAACGATGCTCGGGTAGTATGTGAATTTCTTCGAAAGAATATTTTTACCCGCTTTGGAACTCCCCGAGTCATCATCAGTGACAGTGGGTCACATTTTGTAAATAAACAGTTTTCCACTATGCTGTCTAAATATGGGGTAACTCATAAAATAGGAACCCCATATAATGCTCAAACTAGTGGGCAGGTAGAAGTAGCTAACTGTGAACTCAAAAGAATTCTAGAAAAACGATTAGTGCTTCCAAAAATGATTGGTCAGTAAAGTTGGATGAAGCTCTATGGGCGTATAGAACAGCATTCAAAACAACCATAGGGACTTCACCCTTCAAGTTGGTGTATGAAAAGTCATGTCACTTACCTGTGGAGATTGAGCATAAGGCATATTGGGCAATTAAATTGCTTAATCTTGATCTTAGTCTTACAGTTTAACACAAAATATCATAGGTGAATGAGCTAGAGGAATTCAAATTAGACGCGTATGAGAACGAGTGAATTTTCAAGGAAAAGACGAAGAAATGACATGACCGTCTGATTAAACCAAAGGAATTTCATGAAGGGGAAAATGTCTTATTGTACAATAGTAGACTCATATTGTTCCCCGTAAAATTTAAGTCTAGATGGACGGGACTGTATATGGTGAGACATGTATTACCATATAGGGCAATTGAGATCCAGAACATGGACGGAACGGAGAATTTCAAAGTGAATGGGCACCGGCTAAAACCATATATTGCTGGAGGATTTGCTCAGCAATCCTCGAGCATCATAATCTGTTGAGGATGCCCAGTTGAGTCAAGCTGACGACTATAATTCAAAACTACCTCTAACTCTTCTACTAGCTTAAATTTTCCCTTTTTTTTTTAGCGTAGAGTAGGTAGAAGTGTGTATATTATCACTTGGTAGGTGCAGGAAGGTATACGTTGCGGAAGGTTGGAACTGAGGTGTTTAAAAGGCTCCTTGTGGGTGTACCTGTGGGGGATCGCGCACCTGGTAGGGTACCTCGCATATGTGGTCACGCAAATGAGGACACCAGACTATGCTGGGATATGTGCGATCGCGCACCTAAAGGGTGGACCGTGCACACGACCACGCATATGCACCTGTATACTGCCATATGTGCGCGGCCATGCACAGATGACCCGACCGCGCACAGGTAAGTGCCCTTCCCTTTTAATTTCCGCCCCAACCCTCAACCGCCCTTCTAATCTTTCCCCGTTTCTCTCCTCTTTCCCTAACACAACCCCTAATCCGCCTCCACCCTTTACCAATCTCTCTCTGCAACCAATCACACACCACCCCTCCCTCAAGCGTGCTTCTTCCACTTGCTCCTTCAGGTATATAACTTTATTTTGTCCATGTTTTGCTTCTTCTTCTTCTTCTTTTTGTAGTTTTTCTTTTTCTTTTTCTTTCTAGCCTTTTTCTTTTTCATGTGGGGCGAGGGTTGAGTTTTACCATGAAGACTGACACTATAGTTGCTAGGTAGAAAATTTGATATGTATGTAGTCCACCTAGGGCTAAAATTTAATTTGTGGGCGGTTGGAACAGTTGTGCATGTTAAGTGTTTGTGTAAATGTCACAATGAGGTTGAGAGTGTAATTTTGTGACCAAGTGTGAGGGTGAAGTCTGAGTAGCCTTTCTTGTTCTGCCGGGTGTTTTATTTTCTGATATTTGGCGGTTTGTTTCAGGTGTAATGGCTCACTCCAATAAACAAAAAAATGCAAGTGCCTACGCTGGTGGTCAAGCGGGCACGTCCAGGTCGCGAGCTTCTGCATCCGCTCGTCCATATGATTAGAATAAGTTTGTCTCATGAGAAGCCCGACAACAATTTAATAGCAAAGAAGGCAAAAAGCCCATACCGAAAAGGTGAATCGATATTGGGTCTCTCCAAAATAACTTTCCCAGAGTGTATGAGGAATTGGTCAGGCGAGGAATATGGGTGTTCTTCGAAGAACCTGACAAGGCAAATTTAATGGTTGCTCGGAAGTTCTACGCGAACAGCCTGGAATATGAGGACCATGTCTGTACAGTCCGGAAGAAGAAAGTGGACTTCTCCAAACAGGCCATCCAAAGGGCCTATCACTTGCCAGAGTACGTGGAAGACCCTGATGCAGACAACTACTATTTGGCGTACAACAGGGAACCATATCCATGGCTCACATTCTTTGCGACCATTTATATGCCCGGGAAGGAGGTGGTGTGGTTGATCCACGGCCACAAATTTCACTCTGCTTCACTCACTTTTGAGGGAAAATGTTGGCTTTACATAATTAATAACAGCCTCATGACTTTAGGCAACACTAATGAGGTGAATGGTCCCTGGGCTGCTCTGATTTGGTGCTTTGTCACTGGCCACGACTTTGACGTGGCTAAGGTCATTCGAGATGAGATGACAATTCGTTGTCTAGTGTAGAGGTATGGGTTATTTTTCCCGTCACTTGTCACTCGATTATGTCGTGAGGCACGAGTACCAGAAAACCAGACTACGGATAGGAAAGTCAAGCGAGAACATAAATTTCGGGATGATAAGGAATGGGAAGGAACCTGATGTGGCTGCTGAGGCGGATAGTGAGGAGTCTGATGCGTCCAACGAGGTGAGGGAGGAGCACAGTTATCAAGATCCAATTTCACCTATAGATCATGATGGCGCCCAACACTACAGCCAGGCAAGCCAACTTAATAAATTAAGCATACATTGACAAAATTTAAAACCAAGAAAATAATAAAACCCAAATTCTAACAATATGTGTGTGCCAAGACCTGGTGTCACAAGTGTATGAGCATCTAGTAGATTATACAAAATCTCAAATACTGTCTGAAATAAAAATAGACAGAATCAAAAAAAAAATACAAAGAGAGACACTAGTAGCTGCAGAACGGATCAGAGAAATAGCTCACCACTATGCCCCTGGATAACGTGGGTGTAAGACGATAGGTCCCTCACTAATACTTGCCTCAGTTCCTGCACAAAAAGTGCAGCAAGTGTAGTATGAGTACGTAAACAACGTGTACCCAGTAAGTATCAAGCCTAATCTCGAAGTGGTAGAGACGAGATGGCCGACTTTGACACTCACTATGGGTCAATAATAATAATTGAAATACAACTAGGATACTTAAATCAGCATGATTTACAGAATGTAAACTAATTTATATAATCAGTGGAAATAATAAAATTCCTTCAATTAAGATAATTTCCAATTTATCAATTAAATATCATTTATAGGAATAACAATTAATTCTTTAACAAGCAAGAATAATAATTCATTAAATTCCAAGAATTTTTTAATTTATCAATTAGCTTCGCAAGCTGAAATAAATTATTAAAGTATCGTATAATAATTCTTATTAAGCACGATTTCTGCCGAGAACGTACGGCCCGATCTAGAGTGTCGTGTACACTACCGAGGGACGTGCGGCGCGATCCATATTTGCATCTATCATGCCGAGGCGTTCGTTACGCTCCACAAGAAAGGAGGACATTTTCTTATGTACCTCCGGAAGGAGAGTATATTTTATTATAAGATAAATTCGGGAGGAAGAATAATTTCTTTTAACAATTAATTAATTTAAACAGAAAATCAAGCATATGAGATTTTCATCCTTTAATATCTTTATCTAACAATTCACAATATATTCATATATATATCAATTAATATTAATTAAACAAATAATATAATTTACACAATTAATTTAATTAACAATAGAATATGATTTAATATTAATTAATTAGGAAATATGATTTACACAAGTAATTCATGCTTGGAGTCCTAAACTACCCGAAATTTAGCATTTATAGTAGCTACGCACGGACACTCGTCACCTCGTGCATACGTAGCCCCTGCAATTAGCAACAATTATACAATTTAGTCCCTATGGGGTAATTTCTCCCTCACAAGATTAGATAAGAGACTTACCTCGTCTCAAAGTCCACTTTCTGATTATCGCATGGCATAAAATTCTTGATTCAATGCCGAAAATCCGAAACTATCCAAAAGTTATATAAAATGATTAATATATGTTCAATAATTCGAAATTCATCTATTAAATAAATTACCCTATCCAAAATGGTAAAATTTCTAAAATTCACCCCGGGCCCACGTGCCTGGATTGCGAAAATATTCGGATAAAAACGTTACCCATAATCTCAAGAACTCAAATATATAATTTCTATCCAATTCCATAACCATTTTCGTAGTTAAAATCTCATTTTTAGAAAAATCTAGGTTTTTCACCTAAACCCTTGATTTTTAAGATTTACTAGTTATAATCTACCCATAATCTATGTATTTAACTCAAGGGTGTAGAATTAACTTACCTCAAAGTTGTTAGTTGAAAACTCCTCACAAAGAGCTCAGAAATCGCGCAAACATGGAGGAACAATGAACAAAAATGGACTAAGCTTCGTCCATTTTAAGGTTTTGCCCAGACAGATTTTTTGCACCAGCGGAAGATGTTCGCACCTGCGGATTTTGCACTTGCGAAAAAGCCTCGCAGGTGCGAGATTTTACCTCTTGGACTGGTTCCGCACCTGCGCCCAGGGACTGCACCTGCGCGTCCGCTTCTGCACCCAATTCGTCGCATCTGCGATGGCCGGGCAGATCCTCCCCTTCGTACCTGTGACTGGTGGCTCGCACCTGCGAGCTCGCACCTGCGGCTGACCATGCGCAGGTGCAATCATACCAGAAGCTAGAAGCTTCAGCTCTTCTTCAAAATTCCAAAATTGATCTGAGCCTCGTCCGGTTAACACTCGGGGCCCCCGGAGCCCCGCCCGAACATATCAATAGGTTTGAAACCATAAAACGGACTCACTCGAACTCACGGAACGTGTAAAACTACATCAAATCTAAGAATCGTACCCCAAACCAAATTGAATCAAACTTAAGAACTTCAAGTTCTTCAATTTACTTCCAATGCGCCGAAATATACTTAAACTACTCGGAATGACACTAAATTTTGCGTGCAAGTCTTAAATCACTATACGAAACTATTCCCAAACTCGAAATTCTAAACGGACCTCAATTACTCAAAAACCTACTCCAAACCAAATTTAAATAACTTTAAACCTTCAAATAGTTAATTTTCACTATTAAGCGCCAAAATGCTCCCGGTTTATCCAGAACCCGATTCGAACATACGCCCATGTCCGAAATCATCATACGAACCTATTGGAACCGTTAACTCCCGATTCCGGGGTCATTTTCTCAAAATGTTGACCGACGTCAAACTTGTCCATTTAAAGCTAACTTAAGGAACCAAGTGTTCCGATTTCAACCCAAACGTTCCCAAATCCCGAACCAACAATCCGCGCAAGTTATAAATTAATAAAAGCATGTTCGGAAAGTTTTACTTTTGGGAACGGGTTTCTAAAAGTTAAAATGACCGGTTGGGTCATTACATTCTCCACCTCTTAAACAAACGTTCGTCCTCGAACGGGTTTAGAATTGTACCTGGAGTGCTGAATAAGTGTGGATATCTGCTCCGCATGTCTTCCTCAGCCTCTCTACTAGACCTTTACTACAGAAATCCTCTTGGACCTCAACTGGAAAACTTGTTTATCAACAATGGCAAATGGCTCTTCTTCATATCCCAAACTCTTATCTAGCTGAACTGTGCTGAAGTCCAACACATGTGATAAGTCAACATGATACTTCCGGAGCATAGATACATGGAAAATCAGATGAACTCCGGATAGACTGGGAGGCAATGCAAGCTCATTAGCAACCTCCCCAACTTGTCTCAATACCTCAAATGGGCCTATAAACCTTGGGCTTAACTTGCCCTTCTTCCCGAATCTCATAATTCCCTTAATCGGCGAAACCTTCAAGAGAACTTTTTCACCTACCATAAATGATAAATCACGCGCTTTCTGATCCACATAACTCTTCTGTCTGGACTGTGCTGTACGAAGTCGCTCCTGAATCAACTTTACCTTTTCCAAGGCATCCTTTACCAAATTAGTACCATATAACTTAGCCTCACAGGGCTCAAACCATCCGATAGGTGAACATCATCGACTGCCATATAAAGCCTCAAATGGAGCCATCTCGATGCTGGATTGGTAACTGTTATTATAAGCAAACTCGGCCAAAGGCAGGAAACGATCCCACTGACCTCCAAAGTCAATCACACATGTCCTGAGCATATCCTCCAAAATCTGAATTGTACGCTCTGACTGCCTATCGGTCTGCAGATGAAAGGTTATGCTGAGCTCTACACGGGTCCCTAATTCACTCTGTACTGCTCTCCAAAAATGTGAAGTAAACTGAGGGCCTCTATCTGATATGATGGAAATAGGCACACCGTGCAACCGAAATATCTCCTGAATATAAATCTGGGCCAACCTCTATGAAGTATAGGTAGTCACAATAGGAATAAAATGTGCCGACTTGGTCAACCTGTCAACAATCACCCAAACTGCATCAAACTTTCTCAAGGTCCGCGGCAACCCAACTACAAAGTCCATAGTAATTCGTTCCCATTTCCACTCTGGTATAGTCATCTGCTGAAGTAGGCCACCTGGCCTCTGGTGCTCATATTTAACTTGCTGGAAATTTAGACACCTAGCTACATACTCAACAATGTCCTTTTTCATTCGTCGCCACCAATAATGCTGCCTTAAATCACGATACATCTTCGTAGCACCTGGATGAATAGAATACCGAGAACTGTGTGCCTTCTCTAGGATCTTTTTCCTCAGTCCATCCACATTAGGAACACATAGACGATCCTGGAGTCGCAGAACACCATCCGCTCCAATAATAACTTCCTTGGCACCACCTTGTAGTACTGTTTCTCGAAGAACCATTAAGTGTGGGTCATCATACTGGCGAGCCTTGATCTGCTCAAATAGTGAAGACTGAGCTACGACACATGCAAGAACTCGGCTGGGCTCTGAAATATCTAGCCGCACAAGTCTGTTGGCCAAGGACTGGATATCCAAAGCTAATGGCCTCTCTTCTGCTGAAATGAAAGTCAAACTACCCATACTCTCCGCCTTTCTACTCAAAGTATCTGCAACTACATTTGCTTTACCTGGATGATATAGGATAGTAATATCATAATCTTTTAGTAATTTCAGCCATCTGCGCTGCCTCAAATTTAGGTCCCTCTGCTTTAACAAATGTTGCAAACTATGATGATCAGTATAAACTTCACAGGACACCCCATAAAGATAATGCCTCCAAATCTTAAGGGCGTGAACAATCGCAGGTAACTCCAAATCATGTACCGGATAATTCCTTTCATGGGGCTTCAACTAATGTGAAGCATATGCAATAACTCGTCTTTCCTACATTAATACACAACCCAAACCAACGCGTGAAGCGTCGCAATACACTGTATACATCCCCGAACCGGAAGGTAACACTAACACTGGTGTTGTTGTCAATGCTGTCTTAAGTTTCTGAAAGCTTGACTTACAATCATTGGGCCATCGGAACTGAACACCCTTCTGGGTTAATTTGGTCAAAGGTGCTACAATAGATGAAAAACCTTCCACAAATCGATGATAATAACCCGCTAAACCCAGAAAACTCTTGATCTTAGTCACCGAAGTGGGACGATGCCAATTTTGAACTGCCTCAATCATTTTGGGATCAACCTTAATACCATCACCCGATACAATATGCCCCAAAAATGCTACAGACTCTAGCCAAAACTTATATTTGGAGAACTTAGCATATAGCTTTTGTTCCCGCAATGTCTGAAGCACTACTCTCATATGTTGCTCGTGCTCCTCCTTACTGCACGAGTAGATCAAAATGTCATCAATGAAGACAATGACAAACGAATCAATATATGGCCTTAATACCCTGTTCATCAGATCCATAAATGCTGTCGGGGCATTAGTTAAACCGAAAGACATTACCAGAAACTCAAAATGACCATATCTAGTACGGAAAGTAGTTTTCGGAACATCCGAATCTCGAATCTTCAACTGATGATACCCCGACCTCAAGTCGATCTTAGAGAACACCCTAGCACCCTGCAACTGGTCAAATAGATCATCAATACGCGGCAATGGGTACTTGTTCTTAATAGTGACTTTGTTCAATTGGCGATAATCAATACACATCCGCATTGTTCCATCCTTCTTTTTCACAAATAATACCAGTGCGCCCCAAGGCGATACATTCGGTCTGACGAACCCTTTGGCTAATAACACTTCGAGTTGTTCTTTTAATTCTTTCGGAGCCCTGCGATACGGTGGGATAGATATAGGTTGAGTATCTGGAGCCAAGTCAATACATAAATCAATATCCCGATCAGGTGGCATACCTAGAAGATCTGAAGGAAATATATCAGAGAACTCCCGAACTACTGGCACTGAACCAATAGCCAGAGTCTCTGCAGTAGTATCCCGAACATAGGCTAGATAAGCCAAATAACCCTTCTCAACTATGTTTTGAGCCTTTATAAAAGAAATAACTAAATTAAATGAACTAACAAACGAACCCTTCCACTCCAGCCTAGGCAAAGATGGAATAGCCAAGGTAATAGTTTTGGCATGACAATCTAGAATAGCATGATATGGAGATAACCAGTCCATACCCAGAATAATTTCAAAATCGATCATCTCGAGCAATAAGAGATCTGCTCTAGTTTCATAACCACAGAATGTAATAATACAAGACCGGTCGACCCGATTCACAATAATAGAATCGCCTACAGGAGTGGACACATAAATAGGAGTACTCAAGGACTCACGAGAAACACCCAGGAATGGAGCAAATAGAGATGACACATATGAATACGTGGATCCTGGATCAAATAATACTGAGGCATCTTTGCCGCAAACAGAAATAATACCTGTAATCACAGCATCTGAGGCCTCTACATCTGGTCTAGCCAGAAAAGCATAGAACCGAGCTGGAGCGCCAACTGGCTGGCCTCCGCAGGCTGACCTCCACCTCTAGGACGGCCCCTACCTACCTGTCCTCCACCTCTTGGTGGTCGGACTACTAGTGGAGCAACTGGTCCGGTAACCATAGGCTGCTGACCCTATTGTACTGGTCTACACCGAAGCCTAGGGCAAAACCTCCACATGTGACTGGGATCCCTGCACTCGTAACAACTTCGGTGAGATGGGCTGCTGACTAAGTGTCTGGCCCTGGGGAACTGAATACCCACTGGGAGGACCCTGAATAGCTTGTAGGCGGTAGAAACTCCCTGGTATAGCACTGAGATAAGGTCGCACTGGAGCACCTCAAGGAGGTGGTGGTTCTGGAAATGTGGGTCTGCTGGACTGCTCCCTCACGAACCGACCTCTGCCCCCAGACGGAGCACCTCTGAACTCTCCAGAGTACCTGAACCGCTTATCTCTCATAATCTGCTCTCAGCTCCGCTGACGCACACCCTCAATCCTCCGGGCTATCTCCACAACTCGCTCATAAGAAGTACCCATCTCAACCTCTCGAGCCATAGTGGCCTGAATACCAGTATGTAAATCGGCTACAAACCTCCGCACTATCTATGCCTTGGTAGGGAGTATCATAAGTGCATGGAGAGATAATTCAGAAAACCTCGCCTCATAATCAGTCACTAATATCTGACCCTGCTGGAGCTGCTCAAACTGAAACCGCAACTCTTCCCTCTGGGAGGGTAGAATATACCTGTCCCAAGTCATTGGAGGAGAATCTGTTGGTCTGCCAAGAACATAAGACTGCCACCATCTACGGGCTCTGTCCTCTAGCTGAAAAGTAGCAAAGTCTGCTCCATGATACTCCAATATTCTCATGTTGTACAATCTATCCTTGCATCGATCAATGAAGTCCTATGGATCATCATGTCGCTCAACCCCAAAGACAGGAGGATGTAGTCTAGTCCATATGTCCAATAATTTCTGAGGATTGGCGGCTAAAGCTGGCCTGGGCTCAGGTGTAGCTGCTGCCACTAGCTGGGCTCCACCCACGGGTAGTGCACCCTTGGTCTGATATACAGCAGCTGCCTGTCCATGAGCCGGCGCGGTAGGGGTTTGTGCTCCCCCGCCCGCATGAGATGTGGCTGGGTGTGCCGGAAATAAACCGGCCTGAGTCATATTGTCCATGAATCGCAGCATACAACCCATGACATCCTGAAATCCCGGTGCATATGTGAAATCCACCGGAGCTGGCTCTGCCACAGGCACCTCATTCTGTTCCTCAACAATAGGGTTCTCTGCTGGACCCACTGGTGGCATAACTGGAACAGTCCTGGGACGTCCTCTCCCTCTACCACAAGCTGGAGCCCTCCCTCGGCCTCTAGCAACTGAGGGAGTAGCTCTTCCCTGGTCTGAAACTTCATTTGAGCGCGTTCTCACCATCTGTGAGAGAATAAGAGAAGGATATTTAGTACTACATTAATTGCACGATGGAATAGGAAGAAAGGTAATTTCCTAACACCCTATAGCCTCTCGAAGATAAGCACAGACGTCTCCATACCGATCCGCAAGACTCTATTAGGTCTGCTCATAACTTGTGAGACCTGCGTGAACCTAGTGCTCCGATACCATGTTGTCAAGACCCAATTTCACCTATAGGTCGTGATGGCGCCCAACACTACAGCCAGGCAAGCCAACTTAATAAATTAAGCATACATTAACAAAATTTAAAACCAAGAAAATAATAAAACACAAATTCTAACAATGTGTGTGTGCCAAGACCTAGTGTCACAAGTGTATGAGCATCTAGTAGATTATACAAAACCTCAAATACTGTCTGAAATAAAAATAGACAGAATGAAAAAAAATACAAAGAGAGACACTAGTAGTTGCAGAACGGATCAGAGAAACAGCTCACCACTATTCCCCTGGATAACATGGGTGCAAGACGATAGGTCCCCCACTAGTACTTGCCTCAGTTCCTGCACAAAAAGTGCAGCAAGTGTAGTATGAGTACGTAAACAACGTGTACCCAGTAAGTATCAAGCCTAATCTCGAAGTGGTAGAGATGAGATGGCCGACTTTGACACTCACTATGGGTCAATAATAATAATTGAAATACAACTAGGATATTTAAATCAGCATGATTTACAGAATTTAAAATAATTTATTTAATCAGCGAAAATAATCAAATTCCTTCAAATGCAACAATTCTCAATATATTAATTAAATTCCTTCAATTCAAATAATTTCTAATTTATCAATTAAATATCATTTACAGGAATAACAATTAATTCTTTAACAAGCAAGAATAATAATTCATTAAATTCCAAGGATTTTTCAATTTATCAATTAGCTTCGCAAGCTGAAATAAATTATTAAAGTATCGTATAATTATTATTATTAAGCACGATTTCTGCCGAGGACGTACGGCCCGATCCAGAGTGTCGTGTACACTGCCGAGGGACATGCGACGCAATCCATAGATGCATCTACCCTGCCGAGACGTTCGATCCGCTCCACAAGAAAGGAGGACAGTTTCTTATGTACCTCCGGAAGGAGAGTATATTTTATTATAAGATAAATTCGGGAGGAAGAACAAATTTTTTTTAATAATTAATTGATTTAAACAGAAAATCAAGCATATGAGATTTCCATCCTTTAATATCTTTATCTAACAATTCACAATATATTCATTTATATATATATATATATATATATATATATATATATATATATATATATATATATATATATATATATATATATATATCAATTTAATATTAATTAATTAGGGAATATGATTTACACAAGTAATTCATGCTTGGAGTCCTAAACTACTCGGACTTTAGCATTTATAGTAGCTACGCACGGACTCACGTCACCTCGTGCGTATGTAACCCCCACAATTAGCAACAATTATTCAATTTAATCCTTATGGGGTAATTTTTCCCTCACAAGATTAGACAAGAGACTTACCTCATCTCAAAGTCCACTTTCTGATTATCGCGTCGTGTAAAATTCTCGATTCAATGCCGAAAATCCGAAACTATCCAAAAGTTATATAAAATGATTAATATATGTTCAATAATTCAAAATTCATCTATTAAATAAATTACCCTATCCAAAATGGTAAAATTCCTAAAATTGACCCCGGGCCCACGTGCCCGGATTCCAAAAATATTCGGATGAAAACATTACCCATAATCTCAAGAACTCAAATATATAATTTCTATCCAATTCCATAACCAATTTTGTGGTTAAAATCTTATTTTTATAAAAATCTAGGTTTTTCACCTAAACCCTTGATTTCTAAGATTTACTAGTTATAATCTACCCATAATCTATGTATTTAACTCAAGGGTGTAGAATTAACTTACCTCAAAATTGTTAGTTGAAAACTCCTCACAAAGAGCTCTGAAATCGCGCAAACATGGAGGAAAAATGAACAAAAATGGATTGGGCTTCGTCCATTTTAAGGTTCTGCCTAGACAGATTTTTCGCACCTGCGGAAGGTGTTCGCACCTGCGAAAAAGACTCGTAGGTGCGAGATTTTTCCTCTTGGACAGATTTCGCACCTGCGCCCAAGGGACCGCACCTGCGCGTCCACTTCTGCGCCCAATTCTTCACATCTGTGATGGCCGGGCAGATCCTCCCCTTAGCATCTGTTGCTGTTGGCTCGCACCTGCGGCTAACCATGCGCAGGTGCGATCATACTAGAAACTGGAAGCTTCAGCTCTTCTTCAAAATTTCAAAATTGATCCGAGCCTCGTCCGGTTAACACTCGGGGCCCCCGGAGCCCCGCCCGAACATACCAACAGGTTTGAAATCGTAAAACGGACTCGCTCGAACTCATGGAATATGTAAAACAACATCAAATCTAAGAATCATACCCCAAACCAAATTGAATCAAACTTAAGAACTTCAAGTTCTTCAATTTACTTCCAATGCGCCGAAATATACTTAAACTACTCGGAATGACACTAAATTTTGCGTGCAAGTCTTAAATCACTATACGGAACTATTCCCAAACTCGAAATTCCAAACGGACCTCAATTACTCAAAAACCTACTCCAAACCAAATTTAAAGAATTTTAAACCTTCAAATAGTTGATTTTCACTATTAAGCGCCAAAATGCTCCCGGATTATCCAAAACCCAATTCGAATATATGCCCAAGTCCGAAATCATCATACGAACCTATTAGAACCGTCAACTCCCGATTCCAGGGTCGTTTTCTCAATATGTTGACCGAAGTCAAACTTGTCCATTTAAAGCTAACTTAAGGAACCAAGTATTCCAATTTCAACCCAAACGCTCCGAAATCCCGAACCAACAATCCCCGCAAGTAATAAATTAATAAAAGTATGTTCGGGGAGTTTTATTTTTGGGAATGGGTTTCTAAAAGTTAAAATAACCGGTTGGGTTATTACAACGGTGAGGATGTTGATGCGGCAAACCCGCATGCGCAGGGTGTTGGAGAACCTTCCGGTGGCATCTGGGAGATGAGAATGGTTGCCATGGAATAGGAGATGGCGGGGATGCGGACTTCTATCAATGAGTTGGGTACCCGAGTAGATTTACTCACTAATCAAAATGCCAAGTCCGAGAAGAAGATCATGGCATGGCTACATTCACTTGGTCGGGCTTGTCATCTAGATCATGGCACCGTCTCCGATACGGAGTGACTCGATCAGGAGAGTTTTCTTCACCTTTATATTTTAATTTTGTGTGATGGGGACATGCCACTTGTTAAATATTGGGTTAGGGGTAGTGTAAATAGCATTGTCGAATTTGCTTTCTTACTTTAAAAAAAAAGAAATCGAAAAATATTTTTTTATTTTTTTTAGAATAACTTCTTCACCTGTACTTCCATGGGTTTTTTATTTGGTTATTTGCCATGGTCGTAACATTTTGAACCAAACACTTTCTAGAGTAGATTTTTGTTTTTTTAGATAAGGTTTTGAAAAGTTGTTGGTGGTTAGCAAAATAGACTGTGCCTGACTTGTGGGATGCATGATCCTGTTCTTGTAAGTCAGAGAGACCATGGAGTTTGAGGTCTAAATTGTGTGCCTATCCGAGACACTATGTGGGTTGAGGCAAATGTTTGCTTAGTGATTGTGCCTGACAAGGTCTAGAACTTGGCTTGGTTGTGACTCAAGGCTAAATCTTAGATAATAGTCGAGTTTGGAGATGACTGTAGGCCTTCTTTGATAGCTTCTTGTTTCTTCAACTACTTTGAACCCTCATGAGAACTGATAATTTATTCCTAGTCAATCCAGTTGAGCCTAATTCCCTATTTCTTTGGCAACCAAAGTACAACCTGAACCTGTAGTCATCCCTAAGCACTTGAGTGCCTTGTGTGTAATGCTAAAAGATGAAGAGACATAAGTATGGGGGTGGGGGTGGGTGTGGGGGTGATTTTGAGTAGAACCAAGGTAAATAAAAAAAAGAAAGAAAAGAGAAAATTTTGCTCATGTTGAGTAAGGAAATGAAAGTGAATGTTCCGATGCTGATGTAAAATACTTGTATGTTGCGCTTAAAGAATTGAGACTGGGGTGTGCTTTTGATTGGGGAGTTCGTGGACAATTGTCAATGAAAAAGGAGTAGGACAAATATGAAGTTGTTGGTATTAAAGTTTTTATGGAGGTGTAGATATTCTTATACATATTATATCCAACCCATACCATAGTCTACGTTACAACCCAGTACAAAGTAGGAGTAGGACAAATATGAAGTTGTTGGTATTAAAGTTTTTATGGAGGTGTAGATATTCTTATACATATTATATCCAACCCATACCATAGTCTACGTTACAACCCAGTACAAAGTCCTACATGATCTAGATGAGGTTGTCCTACATTAGTGGAGAGTTACACTATAGCCAAGCTTATGGTACTTTGGAAAGCATGAATCACTTCTTTGTGAGGGTGAGCGATTGTTGTGTACTACCCGAAGCCGTTAATTGCAATTGGTGTGTGAATGGGAATTGTCTTTTTCTTGTGAGGTCTATCGAGGATTTAGTGCCAATTTGATCACAGCACTAGTGGAATGTTATGACCAGGATTGAGGTTGAATGTGACCCCAAGATGGTATCAAATTGATTTAGCTGGCCACTTGTCTAAGGTGGTTGCAGTATTAGGAGTATTTTCATTTTAGATTTGCTCGGGACGAGCAAAAGCTAAGTGTGGGGGTGTTTAATGAACTTAAAATTACTTATTATTTATGCCCACTTTGTGTCTACGTTTTGGATGATTCGATAGAGATTTGGTCAGGTTTAAGTCTAATATGTTGTTTTTCAGTATAGTTGATGCAGAGAGAATCAATGGACGAATAGTGAACTTAGTGGGAGGAAAAGGAGTTGAGCAGGAGGAAAACCCAGGTGCGGGACCACGCATGATAGACCTCAGCGCGCATGTGATGCAGTGTACTGCGAGAGGTGCGTGGCGATGAGCGCGGTCACACCTCCAGGTTCGCAGCCGCGCACGTCCGCTTTCGTGAACTTTACCCAGGCCTATTTTTGTAAATTCGGAGGCGACTGTTTTTGACCTATATGAAGCCTAACTCGTCTCAAAAAATGGTATCTCGAATTTTGGAGCAAATTTTGGAGAGAAGAAGGCAAGGAAACAACAGAGACTCTAAATACTTCATCCAATTCATTCAATACGGAAGTTTGGTTGATTTTGGGAATTGTAATGTCTTCTTGTTCTTCTAATACTCTTGTGATAAATAACTTCTCCACTATGAAGTAATCTTTTTTAGGGTTATTGACAGATATTGTGATTTGACTATTGTTTGGGGTTTACTCTATGTTAGTTGCCTGAATTCATTGAATGAGTTATTAATTGAATAGCAAGGCCAATTGTGATTTTACTTTAATTGAAAGAGAAGTGTTGCTGCAATTCGTATTAGGTTATCTTGTTTGGATAAATTTTACACCTCTCATAGGTAATCGAAAGAGTTTGGAGAGTTATCAATTGACCTAATTCGGAAGAATAGTCGAGAGACGTTCTTCGTAATATCATTCATTCAATGTATTTTTGCATCTGTTCATAGAACTTGTCATTAGGTTGGTCAACGGAACTCTCATGCATTCGGAAGAAGAATTTTAAGTCAAAAGAGTCAATAGAAGTTAAGAGTGAACTTAGCACGGAGTACCCAGAATAATAGTTGATCACATATCTTGTCACAGCCCTTACTTCTCACCTTGATATTCAATCATTGCTACTTAGTCACTAAAATTCCATTATTTTCTCACAATCGATAATCTTAGTTTTTATTATTAGTCGATAATAACTTGAATCAAACATTTATTTTTCTGGATAGTGTTAAGCTGAAGATTTATTAGAATATTATTTAAACCAATCCTCGTGGAGGCGATTTAATACTATTCTATCTTTGACTAGCAAGCCTAAGTTTTATACACTGGTTTTACGCTCGTCATTCTCCCAGGATGTATGTAGTGTGTGAAATACACTCGCCCTCTACCGATGCCACATAATAAATTTTATTCTTAAACGAGTATTAGCCTAATAATATAATTAATTAAGATAATAATATTTTATCTAATATACCCAAATACTTACCATAACCCATTTATTCCATTTCATTTAATTTCACCCTGCCGTAAAAGTTTCCCAAAGAAATCCAAAATAATACTCCTTGAAAGAATATTATTGAGCACTTGAACACTGGCAACTCAAAGAACCCACTTACTCTTTTGTTCTTGTTGAATTATTTAATCTGCAATTTTATTTAAATCTCGTCAATTAATTAATAAAATAATTTTTTTTTTGGGTAAATAAGATAAAGAAACATTACTCTAGCAAAATTGGAGAATGAAAAGCGATTTTGGTCGTGAGGTGAAATCTTGACGTGAATGATGATAGTATGTGTGGTAAACTTGTGATTTTAAAGAGAGGAGTTGAAAAAATGAGGTGATATTAACTCCCAAGTTTTATTTTTAATTTTCCATCTCAAAATAAATTTTTATTTTGTTAGTCTATAAGTAAATAGGGTACTATTTTTGTTCATAAATGAGTACTTGTTGTTCCCATCTGGTAACTCAACGTAAGCAGATGGGCAAAAATGAAGGAAAGATAGATGAAGAAGAAAAGAAGAAAGAGGAAGAGAAGAAAAAAAAGAATAAGAAAAGAAAAAAGGTTTAGTATTTCCTTTAATACAACTAATTAATGTAATTAGTGTGACTTCTAATGAAAACAAGACATATGTATTATTTAATCATATTTTGATCATTTTTCTATCTGTTATGCGCCTTTTGTACTGTGAAATTAATTCCTCTGACATGTCATATATTAAGGAGGAAATAATTTCAATTTGGACAATTATAGGTAGAAAAAATTACACCCGTAAAGGTTAAGCGGGAAACTCATTTTTCGGGACAAGTATAGGGAGCAACCTATATATTTTCCCTTAAATAATTTGTGAAAAGGATACAACTTGAATAATTACACAACGCATTTATTTAATTAGTGTAAATATTGAATGTGAGAAATATTTTTTTCAATCCTCAACTCCAATATCCCGTTCCCGATCATTTGGCAAAGTCGATTTACAATATTACTATATTGATTTCAAATTTAATATTTTAACATGTGTGCCATTACGTGGCACGTTTTCCTTTTTAGACTGTATCATAAAAATGATATATTTTTATATTTAGAAATAATGTAATTTTTAATTTTTTTTTATTTTACTTTTAATGAGATGTTTATAGCCACATAATATTTATGATTTATTTTAAATTGCAAATTTTAAATTTTTTTTTTCTTAAATTCCGTATTTCATCAAACGTTATTACAAAAAATAGGATAGAGGAAGTATTAGTTTCACGTCTTCATTGCAAAACATAAAAAATAAGATGTTTGATCATATACCATGCATGATTCTAAACATGGTATGCCGTGAATCACATCGAGTAAAGATAAATGATGTGTTGCATTGTGTGATCATCACACTTAAAATTTTATTTAAGTTGACAGAGATGACACACTTTTAAATTACTTAACTATATTTCTCCATATATTAGCACGGTTCCAGATCACGTGTTTGTTTCTTTTTCATAGGCAAACAAGCAATTTTTTCTTTTTTCTCATGACGACAATATTAATATGAACTCGAACCTCTACCTATCCTGATATTTTGTTGAATAGTGCGACTATTTTTTTGACGACTTAAATTTTAGATGAAATGATAAGCCACACGTGCATGGAGACAACGTGAATGGCCATTGAAAATGATGAGGTTAGCGAATCATATATCTTACCAAAAGTAATAGAATCCGAAGAGAATATTGATGTTATAAGAGACTGTCACGTCCCAAACTCGGGGAGTGCGACCGGCGCTCAACCGAGTGAATTCGGCCGAACAAGCCTGTTAGATTTCCTTCTACCCAAACTCATCCATGAATAAAGAGGAGATGCACTCCATTAATCAAGCACTGAAAAGATTTCATTAACAACTCCTATTTAATTTTCATTAGCAGCTTCATTCATAATTTCTAAATTATTTCAAGTTTATAGATATAATGAAAAATATGTTTGCCAAATACCAGCATTTCTAGTTCAATTCCCCATATCAAACACCACTCACAACCTGTCTACGGAGCCTCTAAGTACAACAAAAGAGTAGTATGGAAATGCCGACAACAAGGCACCGGCTATACCTTAAAACATAATGTGCAAATCAAATGACATCAGGCATGGAATAGAGTAGAGCTCACCAAAACATGCTGAATAAAGAGTGACTGCGAACGAGTACCAAAGTTGCCCGCTGATGAACCACCTGCATCCATTAAAGATGCAGCGCCCCCGGCAAAAGGGACATTAGTACATATGGAATAATACTAGTATGTAAAGCTAACTGTCCATTTTCAAAATAGAATGCCAATATAAGAAAGTGAAAACCATAGAAACAGCAAGTCACAATCAACAATATCCAAATGTCCAGTTAAAACATAAGAATTTTCAAAATACGAAAATAATATATATTTTTGGTTGGGAGATCCTTAGCACCGATATATCACTGTTCACAATACCAATACCACAGTACTTTTAGCACGGAGTCCGATCACGACCCGATCGGTTAGGCCGTCTCATCCGAGACATCAACCACAATCACAATTTCAATTAAAATTTTCAGTACAATTACCACCATGTGTGCGGCATGGTGTCCAATCACGACCCGATCGGCTAGGCCATCTCACCACAATTCCATGTGGATCGACATCATCCATTTCTATCAATCATCTCATTCCAATTAAGGAAAATAATTTTATCACATCAATATCATCCCAAATAAGGGGAATGATCACAATCCACTCCTATACCGGCATGTGTAGTTTCGGGGTTAGGATATTTCAACCTATCCTTCCTCGGTGACTATCGATACTTCCAAAAATATTTTTGATTTGCATACAAAGGAAACAACAACACAAATGCATTTACCTCGTAACTTTTCATACTGTATTTAGCCTCATTGGTACTTTCAACTACTTACAACAATATTATTTCATTGGCTATCTTGCCCATACATATGATTCATCATTCATGGCACAATGGCCGTATTTCATATTCCACACTTTTATTTTTTTCCTTTCCTGTATCATCATCATAAATATCAACATATTTAATATTCCAGAAATCACAACTTTAGGTTCATTGGTAATGAAGACTTTAAACACAATGAATTTCATTCCAAGAAATGGAGTAAAATGGTTGGCAATCGAAGTACAAGTTAAAATCATAAACGAGTAACACATCATTTATTCTTGAAACACTTTTCCACAAAAATGGCATTACACAATTTCCACTCAAGAATATGTAAGAATGCAAAACACATCGAAATCACTTACAAGGCATAGCATTAGTTAAAACAGCCACATACGGGCATCACTTGAGTTCATAAGATTTTAGGCAATTCTATTTTTGAAGTCAATTTCAGAACAGTTGAATTAAAGCTCATTTCATAATCTTTCTCACATAATCTCATTTCATTGACACCATTGGCCACAAGTATAACTTTCACTCTTGTCACGTTGGCCACTCTTTATATCCACAATTCACTTATTTCACTTCCAACCATCTTTATAGATTATCAACGATATGACATTTTCAATCAAGATTTTAGGTACACATATGAGCAATTAAGAGTCTTAGGTACACATATAACATTTTCTCACGCAATTTGGCATCATAACCTTCATTTGAAACACGACTCAAAGCCATAACATTTTAATCCACGTATCATTCTTGAACACATTCCCGAAGGATAACATAATGTGATAATTGGAACACATTTTGAATACATACATCTTTTGATACTTTACTTACTCAAGATAATCGAATTTATTAGGAATAACGCGGAACATGGGAATTAGGAACTTGAGTCAACAATACTTGAAACTTACGGGAACATCATGGAATTCATTTTTAAAAGAGTAGTTTAGCCAACATACCTTGAATTCGCCCCTTAATAATACTACGACGTTGCAGCACACTAAACAACTTTAATCTACAACAATGCAATACAATTGCACCAATATTAGCAAGATTTCTATACTTTAAGTCATTTAGACTTTTTATCAAACATCTAGTATGCATATGTTTCTACAACCCCCTCCAATGGAATTTCTTCACCTAACAACCACCTTTCACACCAATGATTCACCTCACAATCGCCTCTAGGCCATCTACAACTTCCATTAGTACATGCATGCCAAACAATTTAATCCCAAACCATCAATCTCATCAATTAAACCATTTTACAATCTCTACAACACCAACACAACCTAAGTTAGGCACTTATGGCTTCCAATCACCATCACATAAGTCATAACACATATTTCATACATAAATAATCACCATAGATTAGTTAGAGATGGTGGACTTATAAACCAAAGCTTGAAAGACAACTTTTGGTGTGTTCTTGAGATTTTGAAGAAATCCTATGGAATCCAATCAAAACCTTGTTGTAACTAGTTATTGAGAAGTGAAATCATCATAAAAACACACTTAAAATCTCACCTTAGGTGTGTATTGGAAGCCTTGGCCGGATGGGTGATGGAGAGAAAGCCCTAGTCTTGAAGAAATGACTTAGTCCCTCTCTCTACCCGTCCTTGGGGTTATTTAATGGGCTCCTACGTGCGTGGCCGCACACCTGGGCAAGTGGCCGTGCATCTGGCCGTGTACACAAAGCATAAACTCCCAATGCGTGGCCGTGCATCGGGCGTGAATATGACATAGGTTTAGTAAAATGGCCATAACTTTCTGTATACATATCCAAATGACAAACAGTTTGATTCGTTGGAAACTAGACTCAAATAGATTTAATTTGATAGGTTATACACCATATAACTCTTCTTATCTTGATAGGGATGCTCATTTGAATTTAGATCTTGTGCGTACTCACTTGTTACTTTATCCCATCATATAATTTTCAACTTGACTTAGCCTTAGGGATCTTCTTAGATCATAAACCATTCTTAATGCACCGCATACATATATTATCATGATCAATTGATGTCATTCAAATTATCAATCGTGTTCATACTCAAATTAATATAATTAGCACCCTCCAATCTTCTTAATGGTATTAAAATACTTCGAAATTTTTAAGGGTGTTACATTCTCCCCCACTTAAGAACATTCGTCCTCGAATGTTTTACATGTCATTATTAGACATAGTATTATCCTTCTTTCACCTTAACCATCATCTTTAATCGTTCTTGACTTCATATAGATCTTAGATATTCTTCCAACATTTCAACTTCCTTAAGGCCCCAAAATTTTAGCTAACTCCCAAATTTTTCAGAAATTTCGGCAAAGTGTCCTTTGCAATTGGGCCTAACCACCTGTCAGAGAATCACCAAAACCAGTCCTAACAACATATACATGAAACAACAATGCAACATAACATTAAAACAATGCCAACCGTGGCCTCACGAGCAGTATACTACCAAAAAGGAACACCTTTAACATCAGCTATACAGTTGATACATAATTCATAGAAGGTAACTCTTAGCATTTTCGTAGAACACAACTTTATAAATACATAACTATTCAAACAAATGAGGGTACTTCTTCTTTATTTCTTCCTCGGCTTCCCAAGTGGCCTCTTCAACCTGCTGGTTTCGCCATAACACTTTCACGGAGGCAATTTCTTTATTTCTCAACTTTCGGACTTGCCGATCAATATTAGAAACTGGAATCTCTTCATAATTCAATTTCTCATTAACCTCAATAGCCTCAACCAGAATAATGAGTGTCGGGTCTCCAACTACTTTCTTCAACATAGACACATGAAACACCGAATACGTGGAGGACAATAATAGGGAAACATCCTACTCACAGTTTGGCCTATTTCTTTCAAGATTTCATAAGGCCTAATGTGACTACACATACTTTACCTTCCTTAACAATTCACCCAATATATTCATAGAGAAAATCTTGAGAATAACCTGTTCACTTTCTTCAACTCTAAATCCCTACGCCGAACATCCAAACTAAACCTTTGGCGACCTTCATCAATTATTCTAAGATGCGCTAACATGAATATGACCACAAAATTTCCTACCCAATATGTTTGATCATGGGATGATGCTTCTTCTTTGGCATGCGCCATATGGGAGGCATAATCGGAAGGATAAGACATTAGCATCAATTATTCTTGGAAGTCTATGAGTCATGAAAAAGACAATAACAATTGTTTCATTCCATATGTGCCTTGTTCGGCAATAGTAAGACTCAAAGAGAAATGGCCATGTACATGATACCAGTCATCTCCTGGAGTGTAGGAAAAATCAATTCAACTCAAAATGAGAATATTCTGGCACCCTGAATGTGATATGGGTTTCAAAATACATATAGTTGCATTACGCTTTTAACATTAACTAACACAAGGAATAGATATGCCACAAGCCCATGAGGATGAAAAAAGAAGTTGAACACTTGTGAGATTATTATCATTCTAATAGCTTAACCCTTCACAATAGTTGATCCTATATGAGAGGACTAGAGATACAACAATCTTGTCTTTCAAATCAATATGCTCATCATATGTGTCAGAATCTGAAACATCCACCTGAAGTGGGGAAGACAAGCCTTTGTAAGGCTGCTTAACTTTCAACTACACACGAGTGAAACTATGTAGCTAGGACATCTTAACGTTGGGATGAAATCATGTATTGGTTAGAGAGAATGAACACTTTGCTCTGAGCTAGACATATTTTTTGCCATAACAGCTCTCAAGCTGCAATACCAGGCCACTTCATGGGCAACTACAATACTAGGAACAAAGTGAGTTACTCACTGAGGCATGATCTAAGTGGACATAAAAGTCATACTGAGATGGGCAAACAAAAAGATCTTCCTGTGACGAATTTATGAAAATCTCAAATTCCCCAGAAACTTTTATACAGACAGGTGACCCCTTTCAATTGACATTTACACATATGATAGGTGCTGAGTTTTGCTCTCATCTCACTAGACAGTGAAAAGGTCTCATGATAATATTCACAAAGGAGTAAAGTGATTGTTCAAACCATAGGAGTCACATACATCGAAGAGAGAAAGAGTGGCTCAAGAAGAATCTCAACACTAGGCCGTTATACATTGGATTTTGATACAACATAGGTAAACTTTATGATGGTGCATGCATAAGCATAAGTGAGGAGATATTATCCATTTGAATCAAAAGGTTCTTGTAAGAAATTCATCAGGTATAGTTCTTTGTTGAGAATTTAATGAAGCAATGGGATGTATAAACCTAGGGTTGTAACTCATTCCATGGAAATCATTAAATAACTCAATTCTTCAAGAGGTTGTAAATAAGAGAATTTGTGATAGAGTGGCTTCATGAATAATATGTCTTGTTTAGAAAGTAAGTATATGCAATGTTTTGTTATTCAGCATCTTTTTAAGACCGTGTTTGTGAAGGCTCTTCAATATGGATGTACATATACAACAAGGAAAATTATGCATGTTCATAATGATGTTCTAACGAGTGACTTACTTGATGATTTTAGATTGACGGGGCAGTGCCTTAACTAATGCCCCTCGACTCCACATTTGTAACATATATTGGTACCATAGTAACATACCCCTAAATGACATCTCCTATACTTCACACAATGAGGATGAGGTCTGTTAAACTGACTCTCCCCACCGACCTGATATTTACCTTTTTTGCATACATCATAAACATTCCCCATATCATTCCTCTAGGACCCCGTGATAGGATTAACAATCTCTGCAACAGCTCGTTGTATGGACCTTTGGAATTGCCCAAATCTACCACCCCTAACATGCTTCTGAGCATACTCACAATATGACCCAAAATATTTTCACCCGCATATTGGGCAGACCGGGATGGGTGTACCCAACCTAAGGGCATTTGTTCTTCTTGTGCCTATTCTTTCCACAACCATAACATGCTTCAAGAATCATCCAACATAAACCCGAGTGGCTCTTCTTTCATATCAAACATTCTGGCTCGTTGATGCCAATAATCCTCTTTCATTTCTTAGGTGCTCTCACCACATATTCCGGTGGCGTGGTAACATTAATATGAATAGTGACACTTTCCCTAGCAACTGGTTCTTTCAATACCTCTTCGCTGCCTAGAAACCGTGGGTTACTCATATGGAAAATAAGACATGATGAGGAATTTAGCTTCCTACCTTGAGCTCTATCGCACGATCTGGAATATCAAAAAAGGGTAAAATTCCTAAATGTCCAAGTAGTCTCCTCATTATAGATGTGGTCGACAACACACCGATAAGAAGGACTCTACTAGATATGGCTCCGAGACATCCTAGGACACTTTAAAACCTTAGGCTCTGATACCAAGTTTGTCACGCCCCAAACTCGGGTAGCGCAACCGACGCTCAACTGAGTGAACCTGGCCGAGCAAGCCTGTTAGATTTCCTTCTACCCAAACTCATCCATGAATAAAGTGGAGATGCACTCCATTAATCAAGTACTGAAAAGATTTCATTAACAACTCCTATTTAATTTCCATTAGCAGCTTCAATCATAATTTCCAAATTATTACAAGTTTATAGATATAATGAAAAATATGTTTGCCAAATACCAACATTTCTAGTTCAATTCCCCATATCAAACACCACTCACAACCTGTCTACGGAGCCTCTAAGTACAACAGAAGAGTAGTATGGAAATACCGACAACAAGGCCCCGGCTATTCCTTAAAACACAATGTACAAATCAAATGGCATCAGGCCCGGAATAGATTAGGGCTCACCAAAACCTGCTGAATAGAGAGTGACTGCTAATGAGGACCAAAGTTGCCCGTTGATGAACCACCTGCATCCATTGAAGATGTAGCGCGCCCGGCAAAAGGGACGTTAGTACATATGGAATAGTACTAGTATGTAAAGCTAACTGTCCACTTTCAAAATAGAATGCCAATATAAGAAAGTGAAAACCATATAAACAACAAGTCACAATCAACCATATCCAAATATCCAATTTAAACATAACAATTTTTAAAATGTGAAAATAATATATATTTTTGGTTGGGAGATCTTTAGCACCGATATACCACTGTTCACAATACCACTGTTCACAATACCAATGTTCACCATACCAATACCATCGTACTTTTAGCACGGAGTCCGATCACGACCCGATCGCTAGGCCATCTCATCCGAGGCATCAACCACAATCACAATTTCAATTACAATTTCCAACACAATCACCACCATGTGTGCGGCATGGTGTCTGATCACGACCCGATCGGCTAGGCAATCTCACCACAATTCCATATGGATCGACATCATCCATTTCTATCAATCATCTCATCCCAATTAAGGGAAATAATTTTATCACATCAATATCATCCCAAATAAGGGTAATGATCACAATCCACTCCTACACCGGCATGTGTAGTTTCAGGGTTAGGATATTTCAACCCACCCTTCCTCGGTGATTATCGATACTCCTAAAAATATTTTTGAATTGCATACAAAGGAAACAACAATACAAATGAATTTACCTCGTAACGTTTCATACTGCATATAGCCTCATTGGTACTTTCAAACACTTACAAAATTATTATTTTATTGGCTCTCTTGGCCATACATATGATTCATCATTCATGGCACAAAGACCGTATTTCATATTCCAAACTTTCATTTCTTTCCTTTCATGGCTCTCTTGGCAATGAAGACTTTAAACACACTGGATTTCTTTCCAAAAAATGGAGTAAAATGGTTGGCAATTAAAGCACAAGTTAAAATCATAAACAAGTAACACATTATTTATTCTTGAAAAACTTTTCCACAAAAGGGGCAATACACAATTTTCACTCAAGAATATGTAAGAATGCAAAATAGATCGAAACCACTTACAAGGAATAATACTAGTTAAAACAGCCACATACATGCATCACTTGAGTTGATAAGCTTTTAGGCAATTCTATTTTCGAAGTCAAATTCGGAACAGTTGAATCAAAGCTCATTTCATAATCTTTGTCACATCATCTCATTTCTTTGGCACCATTGGCCACAAGTATAACTTTCACTCTTGGCACGTTGGCCACACTTTATATCCCCAATTCACTTATTTTACTTTCAACCATCCTTATAGATTATCAACAATAAGACATTTTCAATCAAGACTTTAGGTACACATATGAGCAATTAAGAATCTTAAGCATATTGAGATTTTCTCACACAATTTGGCATCATAACCTTCATTTGAAACACGACTCAAAGCCATAACACTTTAATGCACATATCATTCTTGAACACATTTTCGAAGGATAACATAATGTGATAATTGGAACACATTTTGAATACATACATCTTTTGACACTTTCCTTACTCGGGATAATCGAATTTATTAGGAACAACTCGGAACATGGGAATTAGGAACTTGAGTCAACAATACTTGAAACTTATGGGAACATCATAAAATTTATTTCTAAAAGAGTAGTTGAGAAAACATACCTGGAATTCGCCCCTTAATAATGCTATGACATTGCACCACACTAAACAACTTCAATCTACAATAATGCAATACAATTGCACCAATATTAGCAAGATTTCTATACTTTAAGTCATTTAGACTTTTCATCAAACATCTAGTGTGCATATCTTTCTACAACCCCCTCCAATGGAATTTCTTCACCTAACAACCACATTTCACACCAATGATTCACCTCACAATTGCCTCTAGGCCATCCACAACTTCCATTAGTACATGCATGCCAAACAATTTAATCCCAAACCATCAATCTCATCAATTAAACCATTTTACAATCTCTACAACACCAACACAACCTAAGTTAGGCACTTATGGCTTCCAATCACCATCCCATAAGTCATAACATATATTTCATACTTAAATAATCACCATAGATTAGTTAGACATGGTGGACTTGTAAACCAAATCTTGAAAGACAACGTTTTGGGTGTTCTTGAGATTTTGAAGAAATCCTATAGAATTCAATCAAAACCTTGTTGTAACTAGTGATTGAGAAGTAAAATCATCATAAAAATACACTTAAAATCTCACCTTAGGTGTGTATTGGAAGCCTTGGCCGGATGGGTGATGGAGAGAAAACCCTAGTCTTGAAGAAATGACTTAGTCCCTCTCTCTAACCGTCCTTGGGGTTATTTAATGGGCTTCTACGTGCGCGGCCATGCACCTTGCAAGTGGCCGCGCATCTGGCCGTGCACACAAGGCGGAAACTCTCAAATATGCACGGCCGCGCATCTAGCTGCGCATATGCCATAGGTCTAGTAAAATGGCCATAACCTTCTATACACATATCCGAATAATGAACAGTTTGATGCATTGGCAACTAGACTCAAAAGGATTTAATTTGATAGCTTATACACAATATAACTCTTCCTATCTTAAGAGTTATGCTTGTTTGAAATTAGGTCTAGTGCGTACTCACTTGAAACTTTATCCCATCATATAATTTTCAACTTGACTTAGCCTTAGGGCTCTTTTTAGACCCTAAACCATTCTTAATGCACCTCATACATATATTATCATGATCAATTTATATCATTAAAATTATCAATCTTGTTCATACCCGAATTAATATAATTAGCACTCGCCAATCTTCTTAATGGTATTAAAATACTTCGAAATTTTTTGGGGTATTACAGAGACTTGATGATGCTGGAGTATGAAGGAAGCAGAAGCTATATTTTAGATAGATTGAGACAGATGCTTCACAACATTGTTACCAACACCTTAATTTTCCCCCTCTTATGCATGGGTTTCGTTGAGAGGGTTGGATGCTTTCTCAATTGGTTAATCAAATCCATAATTTCTTTAATTCTGTGATTTGTTGCTGGGTGGCCCCACAATTGCTTTATTAAAGTAGCTGAGCCAAGAATTCTAGTCAGAATATTCAAAAACAAATTAAAAATGTCATACCTAAAATTAGACGCGAGCGCTATGTGGACCACGACTGTGCGATGCATTAAGGAAGCTGCTGGAGAGGTATTAGGGGTGTCGAAGGGCAACTCTGGTGGTCACAAAGGAGACTGGTGGTAGAATAGAGAAATCCAATAAAAGGTGAAAACCAAGAAAGTGGCATATCTAAAGTTAGTGGATAGCATAGACGATGAGGAGAAGAGGACGAATAGGGAGTGGTAGATAGCTAAGAAAGAAGCAAAGTTAGTCGTTGCTGTGGCTAAGACCGCATCATTTAATTTAGTTGTTTATACGAAGAACTTGAGGTAGAGGCAGGAATAGAAGGTGTTTTAGGCTATCCAAGGTGAGAGAAAGGAAGGCCCGTGAGTTAGACCAAGTGAAGTGCATCAATGACGAAGAAGGTAATATTTGTTGCGTGAGGCGCATATCCATCAGAAATGGAAGACTTACTTCCATAGTCTCTTGAACGAGATGGGGGATCGAAACATTGTACTGGGTGATTTGGAATGCTCCGAGAGTCATTGTGACTTTGGTATTGTAGGCGTATTAGGGTTGAGGAGGCCGTGGGAGTTATCCGTAAGATGAGCAGGGGCAAAGCGACCGAGCCAGATGAAATTCCGATGAAGTTTTGGAAGAGTGTGGGCAGAGCGGGCTTGGAGTGGCTCACTAGGCTATTTAATGTGATTTTTAGGACGAAAAAGTACTTGAAGAGTGAAAGTGGAGCACGATGGTTCCTTTGTACAAGAACAAGGGTGATATCCAAAATTATAACAACTATCGGGATATAAAGCTGCTTAGTCATATAATGAGAGTTTGGGAGAGAGTAGTGGAGCAAAGGGTGAGGAGGTGTGTGTCTATTTTCGAGAACCAGTTTGGATTTATGTCAGGGAGTTTGACTACGGATGCCATTCACCTTGTTAGGAGATTGATGGAACAGTATAGGGAAAGGAAGAGGTATTTGCACATGGTGTTCATCGACGTAGAAAAGGCTTACGATAAAGCCCCGGGGGAGGTTTTGTGGAGATATTTGGAGGTTAGAGGTGTACATATGGCCTATATTAGGGCGATTAAGGACATGCATGATGGAGCGAAGACCCGGGTGAGGACCGTGGGAAGGGAATCAGACCATTCTCTGGTCATGATGGGGTACCAGGGGTTGGCACTCGACCCTTTTTTGTTTGCCTTGGTGATGGACGTGCTGACGCGCCACATCCAAGGGTAGGTGTCTTAGTGTATTTTATTTGCAGATGACATTGTTTTGATTCAAGAGATGTGAGGCGGTGTTAATGCGAGGTTAGAGGTGTGGAGAAAGATCCTAGAGTCTAAAGGTTTCAAGTTGAGCAGGACCAACCAGAATACTTAGAGTGTAAGTTCAGTGGTGCCACTCAGGGAGTGGAAGGGGAGGTGAGGCTGGATTCACAAGTTATCACTACGAAAGGAAGTTTTAAGTACCTTGGGTCTATTATACAGGGGGATGGGGAGATTGATGAAGATGTCACACATCGTATTGGGGCGGGATGGATGAAATTGAGACTTGCTTTAGTATTTTGTATGACAAGAAGATACAACCAAAACTTAAAGGTATGTTTTATAGAGCGGTGGTCAGACCGATTGTGTTGTATGGGGCTGAGTGTTGGGCAGTCAAGAGCTCCCATGTCCAGAAGATGAAGGTAGCATGAAAATATTGAGATGGATGTGCGGGCACACTAGGTTAGATAGGATTAGGATGAAGTTATTCGGGAAAAGGTGCGTGTGGCCCCTATTGAGGATAAAATGTGGGAAGCGAGGCTTAGATTATTTGGACATGTGAGTAGGAGAAGTACAGACGCCCCAGTAAGGAGGTATGAGGGGTTGATATTGGAGGGCCTAAGAAGAGGTAGAGGTAGGCCGAAGAAGAAGTGGGGATATGTGATTAGGCAAGACATGGCAACTACAGCTGACCGGGGACATGACCCTTGATAGGAGGGTGAGGAGGTCGAGGTTTAGGGTAGTAGGTTAGGTAGGCTAGATTGTTTATATCGGTAGTATTAGTACGTATCTCGCTTTTTGTTGGTAGTAGGTTTCCATGACTACCTATCGTTTTGTGCATTTCGGTCATCTTACTGTCTTTTTGTTATTTATGTTGATTTTACATGGCTTATCGGTGTTGTTCCTTCTTGTTTTTCTTTTCATTAATGTGATACCTATGCTTTCTTGATCCGAGGGTCAATTGGAAACATCCCCTCTAAATTTACAAGGTAGGAGAAAGGTCTGCATACACACTACCCTCTCCAAACCCTATTACGTGGGATTATACTGAATATGTGGTAGTGTTATTGTATACCTGTAATTCGAACATACTGCGAAAAGTCATTTTGTTTTAGTCATATTCGTCACTACCAAGAAAATTGAACTATTTATACATATAAAAAAATTACTTTTACCCTATTTGTAGCGTAAATGTTTTTGTCGAAAAGGATTCTATTGATAACCGTCCTTAGTATCTTCTCCCTTACCTCTTGTCAATTATATATATATATATATATAGCTCCTCGTCCTTCAATAATATCCTTCAATTTTTATTTATGTAAATTTATTTCCTTTTTGACTTGTTCCAAAAAAATAATCCCTTTTTAAATTTGAAAATAATTTAATTTAAACTTCTGATGTTATCCTTAATGAAAAGTATTTTATAGTCACACAACTCTAGCATGTTTAATACCACAAATTTCATAAAAATTATAACCACACAAATATTATAAATTAATTTGGAACACAATAGAACTGTCGTTAAAAAAACAATAGAAAATGATCACTGAATTAAAAGATTGGTACAGAGAAAATGTTCTGGATGCTGGAAATCGGGGTTACAAGATTATGACAGAAACTGATTGCAATATGCTAATTGATATGGCTGGAGTGACAGCACAAAATATCATGGAAAAAAACTTTCTTTTTTGGGGTTTGATCAGGACCACCCGTATTTTAAAAGTCGTTTTTGGGGTGAGTTCTGGGGAAAAGCGCATCAAAAACGTCTCGAGGGGATGGTGTGGGACGAAAGTCTCAAGAGGCGTACGCACAACAATTCGGGGTGTATGCCCGGGCGTTGGAGGTGCGTTTTTTAGTGACACTACTAGAAATTCGCAAAAAATCGACCAAAAATACCGACCAACGTTGGTCGGTTATGGCAAATTACCGACCAAAACGCGACCATTACGGTGTGCACGGTGTTTTGATGGTCGGAATGGCTTACCGACCAAAGTTGGTCGAAAATTACCGACCAACTTTGGTCGGTATATTAAAACGACCATCTGACAAGTTTAATTACTTACCGACCAACTTTGGTCGGAAACATATTTTATTAATTTAATTTTACGGACCAAAGTTGGTCGGTTTAACTAAATTATATTTTTTTATTAATTATTAAAATTAAAAAAACCGATCAACTTTGGTCGGTAATTGAAAATATATATTTTTTAAAAATAATTAAAATTAAACATTACCGACCAACTATGGTCGGTAATCTCAACAATGCAAGCAAAATACCGACCAAAGTTGGATGGTAATGTTGAATTCTGGGAATTCAATGTTCATTAACCGACCAATTTTGGTCGGTATTTTGGAATAATTTATTTTTTTAATTAAAAACCGACCAACTTTGGTCGGTTTTTCTGGGTTTAATTTTGGCATAAAATGCCTGTTTTGGCAGCTAAACCACCTGTCAGCATACCAATACAACAACACAACAACAACAACAACACAACAACAACAACCAAAATATTCAATAAATACTTTATAACTAACAAATTAAAGTTCAATTGAACATAAAAATTCAAAACCAAGTTAAAACTAATTACAACTAGTTCAAAACTGGTTCTATTTGTCTAGTTCAAAGTATATAAAAGTGTCTGATGAACTTTCATCTACAAGACGATATAGAGAACGGTCTTGTGGAGGACAGGAAGCACGATCACGGGGAGGACGGGAGGAACGATCACGAGCAGGGCGGGAGGAACGATCACGTGGAGGTCGACCCTCTGGAGATGACTCACGAGATCGGGGCAATGGAAAAGCTCCACTAGATAGGAGAGTTCTGATATGAGCTTGCATGCCAAGGAATTGAGCATCTCTAAGCCTTTCTCTTTCCTTGGCCGCTTCTAGCTCTGATGTGAGCTTTGTCACTGTCTCCCGCATAGCGGAGAGGCTCTCCCTATTAAGTTGCTCGCCTTGCGAGGAAGTCCCTATTCCTCGCATTCCACACTTATAGCAATGGAAGTTTTTAGTAGGAAGCCCGTATACCTTCCCCTATTTTGGACCGCCAACAGACTCCAACCATATTCTTTCAGCATCCTCGTCCGAAGGTTGGGTTGGCTCACCCGATTCACCAGCTGGATGACTACGGATGAATTCCTCCATGTTACTTTGGTAGCGACCCTATATTATTTTAAATTAAATCAGTATTTCAAGTTTTTTATAAAAGTAAATTATAATACTCAAATAAAATTGAAAGCTTACATATGCAGTCGAGGCCCGGTCCTCGACCCACCTATCTTGATCCCCCTCTTTCTTCTTCTTCACAATATGTGTCTCCTTGAATAGCTCATCATGACTCATTGGACGCCCATACTTCTTTTCCTGAAAACAAATTAATTTAGTTAATAAACAGAATAGATATACTTAGAAAAGTAAAATAACTTAAGCAATTACGTACCAATCTTCTTTTTATTGTCCCTAGGCTGATCGCACCTCCAGTGTGCAAGGAGCCTCCCTTCTCGGATGCGCGAGCTTTCTTTCCTTTTTCGCTCCTCTCTAAGAACTCTGCGGTAAGCCATTGCCTTTGCAAATCATTCCACAAATTCTCAAGTAACCAGCCAGGCCTCTTGTTCTTCTTTCTAGCATCCGAGAAAGCATCCGCCAATCTCTTGCGAGCTTTATGATGAAAATTTGTAGCCACTTCCGCGCTATAGCGGTCTTCCCATACACACTTGCTCTGTATTTCAAAAGTTAAATATTAGATGGAAACATCATAAATATAAATTATTAAACTGTTTAAAAGAACATTTATACCTTAAATTGATTGAAAATTTGCTCCTTCAGTGAGAATGGGCAATCAGTCCAAGTCGCATAAGGGCCATCATAAAGCTTTCTGATGGCATTGGTGATTATCCTCGTAGTCTTATTACCCGGCCTGAACCTGCAATTTAACAATAAAAATACATTAATATCTTAGTAAAAATGTTACAAATCAATAGACGCAAAAATAATGAATAACACTTACCCATCACCCTCAGGGACTATGATGATCCTGCCATATCGATTATAATGCACTACCTCGTCATCACCATCCGAAGCATGTGTATCAGAGGCATGTGAAGACGGTGTAGGCGGGTTAGAGCTAATGCCTCCCAGGCAAAGGCCTGCAATAGATGGAGTCGATGATGAAGATGGTTGCGATCCCTGTGACTGCAACATAGATGGATGCGACCCAAGTGGATGTGATACCGATGGCTGTGACCCGAGTGGCTATGACCCGAGTGGATGTGACATGGGTGGATGCGATCCATGTGGCTGTGATATGTAGGGATGTGATCCATGTGGATGTGATGCAGATGGCTGTGAGGCAGCTGGACTGTATGTTGGACGTATAGTCCTGTGGCCCTGTGATGGAAGACTGGGTGTCTGAATGAAGGTGTACGGCTCATGATGCTGTGGCAGCTCAGTATAGCCGTGTGGTGGAGGATAAGACATAGGCATCTCTGAAAAGGGTGGACAAGAGGGAGTATTATTTTCTACCCTCCTCTTTCCCTTCCTACCCTTTTCTCGACCCCGAGAACTAGTAGGGTCATTGTTACCTTGAACCTTGCCTGCCATCTGCATAATATAATACACATTTAGATTGAAACATATAAGAAACTAGCTATAAAACGAGATGCTTTAAAAAACCAACTTTTTAATCCTCATCGACGTATTGTTCCTCGTCCGAGAATTCTTCGTCCTCACTTGTTTGAGCTTCATCAGTTAATTCTCCGTCCTCATTTTCTATAATTGTTACTTCATTTATATCAACTTCTTCCAATATGCGTTCAGGATGTTCCAAATCATTTTCTAACTGATCGTCCACTATTTGGTGAATATTGGAGATATCGTTATGATATGTAACATCTAACACATTCTCGACTTCCACCCTACCTACAGGATTAGTTTTTATTACAACCCACCAATCGGACTTATTCCGCCGCAATGGATAAGGAGCATAATACACTTGCCTAACGTTATGTGCAATTATGAAAGGATCATAGCGATCATACTCCCTTGTATGATTAACCTCAATTATGTTGTATTGGTTGTGTACTCTTGTACCTCTTGTTGGATTTGGGTCAAACCACTTGCTTCTAAAGAGTATTAATTTCTTATATGGCCAACCTGTATATTCTAGTTGTAATATTTCTTTGACCACACCATAATAATCAATATCTCCAACTTGGTTGCCATCACCACCTTGAACCCACACCCCGCTGTTGTTGCTATTTTTATTTTTAGAGCAATCCTCTGTATGAAACTTATAACCATTCACTACGTACTTAGACATTGTTGTGACCTGAAGCCCAGGTCCCCAAGATATATCTTTCAAAAATTGATTTACACCATTATTTGGATTATTTACCTACATAGAGTTAAAAAAAGTCATAAGTTAGCACAACTTATGAATCAATTTTTATACATTCACTACATATGTATATATATACACTTACAAACTGTTTGAACCACGTATCAAATCTCGTATATACAGCATCATAGCCAAATTGACCCACGAAGTGACTGTGACATATCAAATATTTTTAGTAGTTGCATCAATATGTAGTCACAGTAAATTTTATATTTTGATAACTAATAAATCAATACTTACTTGAGAAATGGTACAACTTCGGGACAATTTAGCAACACATGAAGTGTAGCTGACTTGTACTCCATATCACTCAAACTTCTCTTTCTAACATCCTTAGAACATCGGCCTGGTTGATTGAATATGGACATTGGTGGATATAATGGATCATTCACACATTCGACTGTGTGCCTATTGGGCCTATTCCTAGAACATGGCACGTTACTCTCAAAATAATAAGAACAAAAATGTGCAGTTTCCTTTGCAAGATAGGCTTCGCATATAGATCCTTCAATCTTATTCCTCTGCTTAACAAATTGTTTGCATTTGCCAATTGTCCTACATAATCTCATGTTAGCCAAGAACATTCAAATAAAATAGAATATTACATCAAACTTATAATATTACCTCTCAAAGGGATACATCCATCTGCATTGAACAGGCCCTCCAAGTCGTGCCTCGTGTACAAGGTGTATTGGAAGGTGTTCCATCACATCAAAGAAACCACATGGGAATATTTTTTCCATCTTACTAGAAATTACACGGATGTTCTGGTCCATCCGAAGTAGGTTTTCTTCCCTTAATGTGGTAGAACACAAGTCTTTGAAAAACAAACTAATCTCTGTGATGGGTTTCCAGATTCTTTCAGGCAAACCACAAAATGCAATAGGCACTAAGGTCTCCATGAAAACATGGCATTCATGACTTTTCAAATGGCTCAACTTCCTTACCTCCATATTTACTTTTTTTCCAAGATTCGACGCATAACCCTCAGGCATCTTTAATTTCGTAACCCAATCACAAATTTGTCGTCTTTCCTCCAAAGTGAATGTGTAACTTGCTTTGGGCTTGAACACCTTACCATTGTTTGCTGTCTGCAAGTATAATTTAGGCCGCCTGCAATATTCTTGTAAGTCCATTCTAGCCTTCGGGTTATCTTTTGTCTTACCTTTAACATCCATCACTGTGTTGAACAAATTATCAAAATAATTCTTCTCAATATGCATGACATCAAGGTTGTGTCGGAGAAGATTATCCTTCCAATAAGGCAACTCCCAAAATATACTCTGTTTCGTCCAATTATGATTAACACCATATCCGGGGAATTTATAAGGTGGAGCCTCAGTAACTTTACTGAAGTTCTGGACCCTCTCCCAAATTTCCTCACCTGAAAGTATCGGAGGTGGAGAATCATATTCCACTTTATTCTTTTTGAATGCATTTTTCATCCTTCTAAACTCATGATCATCAGGCAAGAATTGACGGTGACAATCAAACCATGATTACTTTCGGCCATGTTTCAAAGTGAACGCTTTACTATTTTTCATGCAGTAAGGACAAGCTAGCTTCCCAGCAGTCATCCACCCAGACAACATTCCATACGCAAAAAAATCATTAATAGTCCACATTAAATTAGCACGCATATTAAAATTCTGCTTGGTTGATAAGTCATATGTTTCAACACCATCATACCACAATTGTTTTAGCTCATCAATCAAAGGTTGTAAATATACATCAATCAAACTTTTCGAATTACGTGGACCGGGGATAATACAATTTAAGAATATATATGGACTAGTCATACACAACTCAGGTGGTAGATTATAAGGTGTAAGAAAGACAGGCCAACATGAATATGGTGTCGCAGATATAGAAAAAGGCGTGAAGCCATCGGCACACAGACCTAACCGAATGTTCCTTGGTTCACTAGCAAAATCTGGATATGTCCTATCAAAGTGCTTCCAAGCTTCTCCATCTGAAGGATGACACATAACACCAGGTGGTCTTCTATTTTCAAAATGCCATCTCATATGAGGAGCAGAACTCATCGACGCATATAACCTCTTTAACCTAGGTATAAGAGGTAAATAATGCATTGCCTTGACAGCGACCATATTCCCGCTGGAAAGCCTCTTAAAACGAGGCTTTTCGCAAAATTTACAACTGTCTAAAGTTGCATCATCTTTATAATATAACATGCAACCATCTTCACAACAATCAATTCTCATTGACGAAAGTCCTAACTTAGAAACCAATCTCTTCGCCTTATAGAAATCACCAGGTAGGTTGATATTAGGGTCAACTAGTTCACTCATAAGGTCAATGAAACAGTCCATGGCTGCTTGAGAAATATTCCAATTAGATTTGATACTTAGTAATCTAACTGCAACAGACAGCTCAGAGTGCGGACTTCCTTCACGTAGTGGACGACTAGCTTCCTCTAACTATTCATAAAAACGTTTTGCGTCATCATTAGGAGTTTGTTCAACATTTTCATTGGCCTCACCCCCAAAAGCATCCGCAACCATATCCTGAATTCTAGAATCAAGATTTGTATTCTCCACCGACCTACTACTTTCACCAACAACCATGTTATGAAATATCCCACGGCTACCATCGATCTCTCCATGATTAGTCCACACAAAGTAATTCTCTATAAACCCCTTCCTATAAAGATGAAGCTTAACTTCCTCCGATTTTTTAAACTTCATACAATCGCACCTGACACAAGGGCACCTAATTACTCATTCACTTTGGTATGGTGGAAGTGACATTGCATGTCTAATAAAGTCATCAACCCCTTCTACAAAATCCTCCCGCAATCCCCGCCGATTAGGATAATTTCTATTGTACATCCAAGTACGATGTTCCATCTATACAAATAAAACAAGAACAAATTAATTTATTCTACAATTATAAATTAATTATATCTTTTTTAGTTAATTAAAGATAATTATTTTTTTCTAATTACACCAATTTATATCCTAAAAGTTCAATTCATATCCAAAAGGTCCAATTCATATCTTAAAAGTTCAATTCATATCCTAAAAGTTCAATTCATAAGAACAAATCCTAAAAACTAAAATTTCAATTTATATCCTACGAGTTTAAACATAAACTAACTAAACTAAAGAAATTCAACCCATACCCTAAAAGTTCGATTCACAATAACAAATTAATTTATTCTATAATTATAAATTAATTATATCTTTTTTAGTTAATTAAAGATAATTATTTTTTTCTAATTACACCAATTTATATCCTAAAAGTTCAATTCATATCCAAAAGGTCCAATTCATATCTTAAAAGTTCAATTCATATCCTAAAAGTTCAATTCACAAGAACAAATCCTAAAAACTAAAATTTCAATTCATATCCTACGAGTTTAAACATAAACTAACTAAACTAAAGAAATTCAACCCATACCCTAAAAGTTCGATTCACAACAACAAATTAATTTATTTTACAATTATAAATTAATTATATCTATTTTAGTTAATTCAAGATAATTATTTTTTTCTATTTACACCAATTTATATCCTAAAAGTTCAATTCATATCCAAAAGGTCCAATTCATATCTTAAAAGTTCAATTCATATCCTAAAAGTTCAATTCACAAGAACAAATCCTAAAAACTAAAATTTCAATTCATATCCTACGAGTTTAAACATAAACTAACTAAACTAAAGAAATTCAACCCATACCCTAAAAGTTCGATTCACAACAACAAATTAATTTATTCTACAATTATAAATTAATTATATCTTTTTTAGTTAATTCAAGATAATTATTTTTCCTAATTACACCAATTTATATCCTAAAAGTTCAATTCATATCCAAAAGGTCCAATTCATATCTTAAAAGTTCAATTCATATCCTAAAAGTTCAATTCACAAGAACAAATCCTAAAAACTAAAATTTCAATTCATATCCTACGAGTTTAAACATAAACTAACTAAACTAAAGAAATTCAACCCATACCCTAAACTAAACTAATTCATAAATAATTGACTAATTAACAAAATAAATTAGTTAATAAAACTAATTAACAAAACTAATTAAAACAAGACCTAAACCCTAATCCTCAATAAAATGCAATGTTCAAATAATTGAAACACTAATCAATTAAAACTAATTCATAACTAATTAACAAAACCTGAAAATAATAAATAAATGGGTTGTAATTCAAACCTAGAATTTTTAGGAGATGGAGAAGGAGATCGAGGGGCGGCAGTGGCAGTGGCAGCGGCGACGACGACGGCGCGGCGACGGCGAGGGTGAGGGCTGGACGGCGAGGGGGAGGGCTGGACGGTGTGGGGGAGGGCTGGGAGAAGGAGAGAGGGGAATGAAGGTTTAGAGTGAAGAAGAGGGAAAAATTTTCAGAGAAATGAGGGTTTTTCCCGTTTTTCACTTCTCTGATTTTAGAATTACCAACCAAAGTTGGTCGGTAATTTTGGTCAGTACATTAAGTGCTGACCGTTTGACCAAAAACCGACCAACTTTGGTCGGTTTTTTTAAAAAAAATTTAAATTCTTTAACCAACCAACGTTGGTCGGTAATTTTAAATATAAATTCTTAAATATTACAAAATATTTTAAATAATAAAATAATTATTAAAATTTAAAAAATTGGATCCAGATTACCGACCAACTTTGGTCGGTAATCCAAAATTTTCTTGTCTGACCAGCTTGGTCAATTCGTTGACCAATTTACCAACCAACGTTGGTCGGTATTTAGTTTTAAAAAAATGTAAATATTTTTTTCCCCCAGTTTCCGTCCAACCTGGACGGTTTTTGGTCGCATTTTTTGACCGACCAACGTTCGTCGAAAATAGTTGGTCGGTTTTTAGCAGATTTTTAGTAGTGTGATACGTAAGCCCCAGAGACTTTTTTAAATTAAAACAAAATTTGTTGAATAAGTCCTTCATATAACACCCAAATTCTAAAAAGTTAGCTTGGTAATTTCTCAAAAGTTTTAAAAAGGAATTGAAATGTATTAAACTTAAAAATCATGACCTTTTTTATTGATTTCGTGGTCTTTCCCAATTCTTTATCTTATTCGCTAGTCTGGTAATATCTCCCAAAAGCAACGAATATTCAATTTTTTTTTATAAATACAAAGAAAACTCCATTCTCCTTGGTAGCAGCAAGTTCAAAGTTTAAATTATAGGTTAATCATCCTTTTTGTCCTCTCTGTAGAAAATTTTATTCTTTTCGACTCAAGTTAGTTGTGCTTCTAAGTAGCGTATAATAGAATATTTTGACTGATTTTTTGTGGGGATGGAGCACATCTATATATATAATTTTCATATATTTATAGTTTTCTTCAATTTTTAAGCAATTTTACTAGTTTATAAATAATTACTGTAACTATATTATTTTATAAAATATTAAAAATTAAATACCTATGGGACTTATGCTCCGTGGTTCGGAGCTTACGCCCCATGCCTCGGGGCTTACAATTCGCTTAGGCATATGTAAAACGCATCGCTTTATCTCCACACCGTTTAAAACACTGATCAGGACAAGAGGAGGAGAACAACTTTAGGTGCTATATTAGCAGTTTGAGTTTATAAGACGACAGCATATATCCCCACAAAAGGAGTGGTGTGGATCAAATTATAATCACATTTCATTTTCTTTTTTTTTTCGTGTTAAATATCACTTCACAGCATTTAAATTATTTTAATTTTTTTTAAAAATAACTTTGGGATAAGTTTTGACCTAGAATAAGGAAAGAGAGGGAGTAGAGGGAAAAACATTATTTAAATTTAAATCCTAGACGTAAATGATATCACCTGTGGTCATAAATATTAATCGTCTTTTGCAAACTGTACTTACTATTTCAAAATATCTGACGATTTTAAAAATAATTTTTTTCTAATATCCACTCTTCCGAATCAAATAATGGCCGGAATACAAACTAGAACTTGTTGCACTTTTGTTTCAGTTCAAAATAATTAAACACTTGTTTCATAGATTTGCTATAAAATTCAAATATAGCTAAGAATAGTAAATTTGTTAAAAGTATAGCTACGAATGATAAATATAATGTATATGTTTGATTCGTCGCGTAATTTTTCCTAAATTAATTATACACGCTAATTAACAATCATAAGCCCTTGCTAAAAAATGCAGTAATCAGGTAGTAGATTCTCCAAAGAAATTATCCAACAGTTCGTTATTTTTTCCTCATAATTTATCGTAAAATTAATATGTATTCGCGTCCAAATGAATAAAATATACAGCACATAAAACTAGTATTCCAAAAACAATTCTCAGCTCTCAACCATTGAACTTTAACTAGGTTGAATTTCTAAGCTTCTCGGTTTTATTATTTTATCAGAAGAAGAATGAAGCTTAAAACATCAAAAAGATATTAACCTGGAAACACAGGATTTAACTTTTCTATTAATATATAATTAAGAACTAGAAGGCTTCAAACGACAAGAACTACAAGGCTTCAATGCAGAGATAACCAGGTATAAAGACTTGGATCGAAGTCAATATGGGCTGTAGATTAGGCCTCACAATAATATTGGACTTGCCATATCGGCCCACTTTACAGCTACTTGATCATTTCAAAAATTCCGGTCCAAATAAAAAGTGGGACTTTTTTCGTATGTGTACGAGATTTTAAATATATTTACCCGGTTTGTCTAAATTTTTCTATTTACAGAAAATAACTAAAGTTTTTTACAAAATACATATAAATCAGGTAAAAATCTATAATATATCTATAATTTATCTACAACTTAAATACAAAATTTTTATATAAAATCCGGTCAAAAATATAATTTATATACAATTTATATACAATTATATTACTTGTATATATTTTGTATGTCGTTTCTATACCCGACGTACAAAATATATACAATTTGTTTGTCTTCTTTCTCGAGTTTCAAACTGAAATTCCAACTAAAGCCAACTTGAATCTTCACCAAATTCATTTAAAATTGAGATATAAACTCCAACGGATATCCCTAATCATTTGCAACAATACTCAATACAAACAAATAAGATATTCGCTAATTTTTGAATTCAAAACTTTTTAATGGCTGTCAATGGATATTTTTAATCATCACACATGCTTTTTTGCTTCGTTCTGTCACGGCCCCAATTTTCCTCCGTAGGATGTCGTGATGGCACCTAGTCTCTAAGACTAGGTAAGCCTAACAGTTTATGGAATAACTGAATAATAAACTGAACTTAAATCTCAACACATGATATATAAATAGAAGCTGCGATTTAAATAACTACAGCTCCCAAAAATCGGTAGAAATAAGTCACAAGCTCACTGGTATCTGGTCTGGTAGGAAGAACCTGGATCTGCACAAAAAAATATGCAGAAGTATAGAATGAGTACACCACAACGGTACCCAATAAGTGTCAAGCTTAACCTCGGTAGAGCAGTATTGAGGTCAGGTCAGGACCCTACTGGAATAAAAAAAAATGAGACAGAAAATATAATAATATAAGAAACGACTGAGAAATGAACAACGAGAAATTTCGGAAAGGTAATAGCAAAGCAAATAGAGGTAAATAACATGAGCGCTCCCGAGGTATCGCCTCGTAGTCCCAAAAGTAAATATGCACAACAGGGGGATCTCCCGAGGTACCGCCTCGTAGTCCCAAAAGTAAATATGCAACTCATAAATTAGGGAACAACGAATTTACGACAAGGAATCCTATAGTTAAAGACCGATTACAATAATCAAGGAAACAGAAAATTCAACTAAGCATGTTGTACGAATTTCAGGTAAAGGTTAAGATACGTAGACATGTGATACTAGGCTAACATGATAGCTACACATGCCAAGGCAACTCAATTAAGGAATTAAAAAGAAATCTACTCAGCAAGAACCAGAATTTCCACAATTAGCTCGTGTACGCACTTGTCACCTCGCGTACACGGCGCTCACATATCACAAATTGTTACAACACAACCAAAACCTAAGGGGATTACCCCCACACAAGGTTAGACAAGTCACTTACCTCAAATATCGCTCAATCAATCCGTAAGAATGCCTTTCCCTCGACTTTCCGACTCCGAACGGCCCAAATCTAGCCAAAAGCAATTACATACTATAAATATAACTACAAGAAACTAATTTAAATAATGAAACTACGCCTTGAGCAAAGAATTGAAAAATGCCCCAAAAGGTTGACCCGGGGCCACGTTTCGGAATCGGGTAAAAGTCATAAAATAGAAATACCCATTCGATATCGAGTTCACCATACCAAAATTACTCAAATCTAATACAAAATTCTCGATCAAGACCTCAAAATTCGGCCTAAGGATTTTCCACCTTTTTCACAAATTTCTCAACCCAAATCCTTAATTAAAAGAAGAATAAATGATATCTTAGTGGAAATAAATCAAAAACAAGTCAAGAATCCTTACCCAAATATTTTTTCTGAAAAACCCTCGAAATTTTACCTCAATTCGAGCTCTCTAGGTTCAAAAATGTAGAATGAAATTAAACCCTCGGAATTGGCCCTTTTCTGCCCAGCGAAGTCGCACATGCGAACCCACAGCCGCATATGCGGCTCCGCACCTGCGGAATTTCATCGTAGGTGCGGTTCTAACTTAGTACAGGCTCGTCCGCTTCTGCGGACCCAAATGCGCCTCTGCGCTTCCGCTCCTGCAGCCAAGCAGCGCTTCTGCGCATGCGCTCCTGCGGACCTCGTCCGAATTTGCGATCAAGAGGCCTCCCTAGCCTTTTCGCTTCTGCGCTCATACGTCTGCAGAAGCGACTCCACTTCTGCGGCCTTCACGTCGCACCTGCGAACACATGCCACCTTCTTCAGGTCCGCTTCTACACCCAAATGCTCGTTTCTGCGAGCTCGCACATGCGGTCAATCTTGCGCATGTGCGATTACACCAAAACTGGTGCACTTTAGCCATTCTCACAAGTTCAAATTGATCCGTTAACCATCCGGAAACCACTCGAGGTCCCAGGGACCTCGACCAAATATACTAACTAGTCCTAAAACATCATACGAACTTAGCCGAGCCTTTAAATCACATGAAACAATGCTAAAAACAAGAATTGTGCATCGATTCAAGCCTAAGAAACTTTAAAACTTCAAACTTGTACATCCGATGCCGAAACCTATCAAATCAAGTTCGATTGACCTCAAATTTTGTACACAACTCATAAATGGCATTAAGACTTGTTCTAACTTACGGAATTGACATCCGACCCAGATATCAAAAAGTTCCCTCATGGTCAAACTTTCCAAAAATTATCCAATCTTTCAACTTTCGCCAATTGATGCTAGAATGACCTATGGACCTCCAACTCAACATCCGAACACGCTCCTAAGACCAAAATTACCCTACGAAGCTATTGGAACCATCGAAACTCCATTCCGGAGTCGTCTTCACATAATCAAACTACGGTCAATTCCTACGACTTAAACTTTCATTTTAGGGACTATGTGTCCCATTTACTGCGAAAACAAAAATCAAACCTCCCGGCGAGTCACAAAACCACAGAATGAAATAGAGGGAGCAATAAATAGAGGTTCGAGGCTAATACTCACAAAATGACCGGCCGGGTCGATACATCCTCCCCCTCTTAAAACATACGTTCGTCCTCGAATGAATATAGAGACATACCTGAAGTGGTGAAAAGATGAGGATAACAACTGCGTATATCATGCTTGGTCTCCCAAGTCACCTTCTCGACCGGATGACCCCTCTACTGAACCTTCACGTAAGCGATGTTCTTTGATCTCAACTTTCAAACCTTCCTGTCCAAATGGCCACTGGCTCCTCAACATAAGATAGATCCTTGTTCAACTAGACTGAGATGAAGTCTAACAAATGAGACAGATCGCCGTGATACTTCCGGAGCATGGAAACATGGAATACCGGATAAACTGCAGAGAGACTAGGTGGTAGTGCAAGTCTGTAAGCCACCTCTCCAACCCTCTCAAGAATCTCAAAAGGCCCGATTTACCTAGGGCTCAACTTGCCCTTCTTTCTGAACCTCATAACATCCTTCATGGGTGAAACTCGAAGCAACACCCGCTTCCCAACCATGAATGTAACGTCGCAAACCTTTCGATCCCCATAACTCTTCTGCCTGGACTGGGCTGTATGAAGTCGATCCTGAATCAATTTAACCTTTTTCAAGGCATCCTGAACCAAGTCTGTACTCAATAGCCTAGCCTCGCCCGGCTCGAACCAACCCACTGGAGACCAGCACCGTCTACCATACAAAGCCTCATACGACACCATTTGAATGCTCGATTGATAACTGTTGTTGTAGGCAAACTCCGCAAATGGCAAGAACTGATCCCAAGCACCCCCAAAATCTATCACACACGCACAAAGCATATCCTCCAATATCTGAATAGTGCGCTCGAACAGTCCATCTATTTGAGGGTGAAATATTGTACTCAACTCCACCTGAGTACCCAACTCACGCTGTACAACTCTCTAGAACCGTGATGTAAACTGCGTGCCCCGGTCAGAGATGTTAGATACCGGTACGCCATGAATCCTGACAATCTCGTGAATGTAAACATGAGCCAGCTGCTCCGAAGAGTAAGTAGTAACCTCAGGAATGAAATGAGCTGACTTGGTCAGTCTATCCACAATCACCCAAACTGCATCGAACTTCTTCTGAGTCCGTGGGAGCCCAACAACGAAATCCATAGTGATTCGCTCCTATTTCCACTCTGGAATCTCTAACTTCTGAAGCAATCCACCCGGTCACTGATGCTCACACTTCACCTGCTGACAATTTAGGCATCGAGCTACATATTTCACTATGTCCTTCTTCATCCGCCTCCACCAATAATGCTGCCTCAAGTCTTGAGCTTTTGAAAGCTCTCCTCACATTTCTCAGTCTACCTGAATGGAGCACCCTTCTGGGTCAATCTGGTCATAGGTGATACAACAGACGAGAAACCCTCTACAAATCGATGGTAATACCCCGCCAAGCCAAGAAAACTCCGGATCTCCATAGCTGAGGATGGTCTAGGCCAACTCTGCAATGCTTCAATCTTCTTCGGATCTACCTTGATTCCCTCACTCGATACCACATGACCCAAAAATGCCACTGAATCTAGCCAGAATTCACACTTCGAAAATTTTGCATACAACTTCTTTTCTCTCAAGGTCTGAAGCACAGTCCTCAGGTGTTGCTCATGATCCTCCCGGCTCCGGGAGTACACCAGAATGTCGTCAATAAACACAATGATGAAAGAGTCAAGATAGGGCTGGAATACACTGTTCATCAAGTGCATGAATGTTGTTGATGTGTTGGTCAGCCCAAAGGACATCACAAGGAACTCGTAATGACCATACCGAGTCCTGAAAGCAGTCTTTAGGATATCCGACTCCCGAATATTCAATTGATGATAGCCTGAACGCAAGTCGATCTAAGAGAACACTGTGGCACCCTGAAGCTGATCAAATAGGTCAACAATATGTGGCAACAGATACCTATTCTTCACTGTAACCTTGTTCAACTGGCGATAATCAATACACATTCGCATAGAACCACCCTTCTTCTTTACAATTAAGATTGGAGCACCCCAAGGCGACACACTAGGCCGAATGAAGCCGTTACTTCTTGTGGCAACTATATGTGTCGCTGCAAAAAGTCATCACAAAAAGTCATATTTTTTGTGGTGACATCAGAGTCTAAAGAGAATAAGAAAAACAACATAATAAGGATAGAAGGGGAATCCGAGGTCTGCAGACGCTGGCAGATGTACCTTGAAGTCTCTACGTACGGTCCAACTCACTGGTATTTGGTATGGTAGGAAGAACCTGGATCTGCACAAAAAGATGTGCAGAAGTATAGAATGAGTACACTACAACGGTACCCAGCAAGTACGAAGCCTAACCTCAGTAGAGTAATGTCGAGGTCAGGTCAGGGCCCTACTAGAATAAAAGGAAATGAGACAAAAAAATGTAATAATACAATGAAACGACTGAGAAATGAAGAACGAGAAATTTCAGAAAGGTAACAGCACATCAAATAGAGGTAAACAACATGGCCGCTCCCGAAGTATCGCCTCGTAGTCCTAAAAGTAAATATACACAACAAGAAGATCTCCCGAGGTACCACCTCGTAGTCCCAAAAGTAAATATGCAACTCATAAATTATAGAACAACGAATTTACGGCAAGGAATCCTACAGTTAATGAACGAATACAATAATCAAGGAAACATGAAATTCAACTAAGCATGTTGCACGAATTTCAGGTAAAGGTTAAGACACATAGATATACGATACTAGGCTAACATGATAGATACACATGCCAAGGCAACTCAGTTAAGGAATTTAAAAGAAATTTGCTCAGCAAGAACCGGAATTTTCACAATTAGCCCGTGTACGCACTCGTCACCTCGCGTATACGGCGCTCACATATCACAAATTGTTACAACAGTACCAAATCCTAAGGGGATTTCCCCCACACAAGGTTAGACAAGTCACTTACCTCAAATCTCGCTCAATCAATCGGTAAGAATGCCTTTCCCTCGACTTTCCAACTCCGAACGGCCCAAATCTAGCCAAAACCAATTACATACTATAAATACAACTACAAGAAACTAATTTAAATAATGAAATTACGACTTTAGCAAAGAATTAAAAAATATCCCAAAAAGTCGACCCGGGCCCACGTCTCGGAATTGGGTAAAAGTCACAAAATACGAGCACCCATATATAGCACATGAAGCTAGTATTCCAAAAACAATTCTCAGCTCTCAACCATTGAACTTTAACTAGGTTGAATTTCTAAGCTTCTCGGTTTTATTATTTTATCAGAAGAAGAATGAAGCTTAAAACATCAAAAAGATGTTAACCTGGAAACACATGATTTAACTTTTCTATTAATATATAATTAAGAACTAGAAGGCTACAAACGACACGAAGTCGTTGTAGTATAGTGGTGAGTATTCCTGCCTGTCACCCGGGCGACCCGGGTTCTATCCCCGGTAACGGCGGTGTAAATTTTAAAATATTTTTAAATGGACTCTATAATATGCAGAGATAATCAGGTATAAAGACTTGGATCCGAGTCAATATGGGCTGTAGATTAGGCCTCAGATTTATATTGGACTTGCCATATCGTCCCACTTTACAGTTTTGTCTGAGGCTACTTGATCGTTTCAAAAATTCCGGTCCAAATAAAAAATGGGACTATTTTCGTATGTGTACGAGATTTTAAACATATTTACCCGGTTTTTCTAAGTTTTTCTATTTACAGAAAGTAGCTAAAGTGTTTTTACAAAATATATACAAATCCGTAAAAATTTACAATATATCTATAATTTGTCTACAACTTAAATACAAAATTTTTATATAAAATCCGGTCAAAAACTATAATTTACATACAATTTATATACAATTATGTTACTTGTATATATTTTGTATGCCGTTTCTATACCTGATATACAAAATATATACAATTTATTTGTCTTCTTTTTCGAGTTTCAAACTGAAATTCCAACCAAAACCAACTCGAATCTTCACCAAATTCGCTTAAAATTGAGATATAAACTCCAACAGATATCCCCAATCATTTGCAACAATACTCAATACAAACAAATAAGATATTCGCTAATTTTTGAATTCAAAGCTTCAAAACTTTTTAATAATTGTCAATGGATATTTTTAATCATCACACATGCTTTTTTGCTTCGTTCCCCGTTTCCCTCTCCTCATAAATCTATTTATAATTTTTTTCCACATGACTTAGCATCAACTCTCGTTCTCTAAAATCTAAATTAGTTTCTTTTTCAGAATTTTTGCTTCCTCCCTATCCATACCTTCGTAGTTTGAAGGTAGATTGCACATGACTCGATGATTCATCCCTTGATTGTCTTCTTCAGCTGACTTTATAAGAGCTTTGCCTCCGTAACTGTGCTGATTTCAGCGACACAAAATTAATGGGGAAAAATATGAAAAGGAAAGAAGAGGGACAGAAAATAGGTAAGATTTGAATCTAATATATTATTTTGTATATAGATGGTAAATTGTATATGCTAATGTAATTATGTAATAATTTCTCTAGGAGGGGAAAATAAGTTTATAATATAGTATAGCTAGGTAAAACTCTCATGAAAAATATGTTCACTTTTCATCTATTGAAATCAAATGCCATGGCCCAAAAAGAATAGCATTAAATTACATATCAAACTATAACATAATATAAACTTGAGATTTTTATTTATCTATACTGTTTTTGAAACTTACTATCCTCAATATTGAAGTTTTAACTTAATTCAAGTAGATATACAATTTACCAATTATATACAAAATAATGTATTAGAATCTAATCTTCCCTATTATCTCTCTCTTCTTCCTCAAATTCAAACTATCAAACCTCTTCAAACTCATGTTAGTCAGCATCCATTCATTGTTTTCCTTCCCAAATCAGTGGCTTAACCTAATTGTATTACTAGTAAAATCATGCACTTCCTCAACTAACAAGGAAGAATAATCACTAATGAAAATACAGTAACAAAGAACATTAATTGAACCTTTGATATCATGGCAGCAACCTATTTTTTCCTAGTCATGAACACATGGATAACAATAAGATAAAAAAGGGAAAAATAGAATCGTGATTAAATAAATTGTTCAGAATAGGACATTGATACACAAATTCATATAATTAGTTATGATTTTATACAAATTCATGTAATTAGTTAAGAGTTTATACAAATTCATGTGGGTTGGGGGAGCAGTGGCGAAACCAGAATTTCATTAAGGGGGTCAAAATATAAAGAAATAAACTCACCAACAAGTCAAGGAGTGTCAATACATAGTATATATACATATTTTATAAAAACATTACCTAACTACACAATATAATTTTCCGACAAAGGGGTGTCGGTTGACACCCCTTAAGTGTTTGTGGCTCCGCCACTGGGGTAAGGGAGGAAAGATTTACAGATAATCGATTTTAGGAGGGTAATTAAGACCAAATCATAGTTTAAGGGTGCACTAAATAAAATATACAAAATTTAGGATCTCTACCAAAATATAAGGTAAGTAATGTCACACAATATAAAATTATAGCTAAATATCAGTCCTACCACAAACCTTAAAACTTTGTTGTATTTAAAGGGGAGGTCAGGGAGAGAGGAACCATCACACATTTGGGACCTAAGGTTTTTCTTTCAAGCTCCATTCGAGAAATGGTGATCCACCACCACTCAATATGAGTTTTAAAAGTGCATTTGAGTTAATTTCATCCTATTAATACTAGTAATAGCTTCGTTCCCCTATTTATTACCTCTTCTATGTTCATTTATGGTTATGTGATTTGCCGGGGTAATTGGATTAGTTTCAGAGAAGTTTCAGGATGAATTGGGATACTTAGTCCCAAGATTGAAAGCTTAAGTTAAAAGAGTTTACTGGAATTTGACTTTTGTGCAGACAACTACGGAATGAAGTTTTGATGGTTTCGATAGCTTCTCATGGTATTTTGGACTTAGACTTACGTACGGATTTGAATTTGGAGGTGCGTACGTTGTTTTGGCTTGAATTGGCAAAAGTTAGAAAGTTAAAATTTTGGAAGGTTGATAGGTTTGATCAAGAATTGACTTTATTGATATCGGATCCAGATTTTAGTTCAAGGAGTTGGGATAGATCCTTTGTGTCATTTGGGACTTGCACGCAAAATTTGAGATCATTCAGAGTTGATTTAATATGGTTCGGTATTGGTTTTTGAAGTTGAAAGTTTATTAGTTTCATTGGGCTTGAATTGTGGTGCGATTCGTGATTTTGATATTCTTTTGATGAGATTTGAGGCTTCGAGTAAATTTGGATCATATTTTAGGACTTGTCGGTATGTTTGGATAGGATCCTGAGGACCCCGAGGGTGTTTCGGATGGTTGTCAGATCATGTTTTGACTTAGAGGAACTGTTGATTCTGTGTTTCTGGTTACCTCTTTCGCGATTGCAAAGAGTGGGCCGCGATCGCGTAGAGTTATTGCTGGCATGTGGGTCTTGTTCTTCGCGTTCGCGAAGAGAAGGCTGAGTTCGTGAAGCCTTGGGGTGTTTGTTCATCGCGAACGCGAGTGAGGCGACGCGTTCGCATAGAAGGAAGGGAGGGCGTGTGTGATGATCCGATAGGTCATCTTATATTTTAGAACCTAATTCTGTGTTTCGAGGTCTGAAAAAATCTCATTTTAGCCTTCTTTTATTTACGTGCGCAGTCCGGGTGTTCTTCCGGAAGGCTTATATGGTAAAAACTGATAAAAATAAGAATGTTTCCTTAAAAATTCATTTAAGTTGACTTCCGTCAATATTTTTAGCAAACGGATCCGGATTCGTATTTTGACGGTCCCGGTGGATCCGTATCGTAATTTGGGACTTGGGCGTATACCCGGAATCGAATTTGGAGGTCCCTAGCTCAAGTTATGAATTTTGGTTGAAAATTGAAAGTTTGAAATTTAATGGTTGTTAAGAATTGACTGATGCTTGGTCTTGTTGATACCGGGTCCGTATTTTGGTTCCGGAGTCTGATACAGGTCCACTATAATATTTATGACTTATCTGTCGAATTGGGTGAGAAACAGAGTTGATTTGACCTGATTCAGACATTCGATTGTGAAAATAGAAGTTTTAAAGCTTTCTTGAAAATTTCATTTGATTTGGTGTCCAATTCGTAGTTCTAGGTGTTATTTTGGTATTTTGTTCGCGCGAGCGAGTTTGTATGAGGTTTTTGGACTTGTGTGCATAATTGGTTTGGAGCCCCGAGGGCTCGGACGAGTTTCGGATAGGCTACGAGTGTTTTGAAACTTAGAAAATCTGGTTTTTTGTGCTTCGACTGTTATCTGGTGTCTTCTTCTTCACGTTCGCGAAGGTACTCTCGCGAACACGAAGAGTAAATTGGGGCTGGGTGATTTTCTTAATCGAGAACACGGTAGCTGGGTCGTGAACGCGACCAGCTTCTCGCGAACGCGAAGCTTTAGGGACCTGGGGGAAGTTAGTCATTCTACGTGAATGCGAGCATTAGCTCGCGAAAGGAGGATGCGCAGCGCGAAAGCCACTCGGGCTGCTGCTCATCACGAACGCGGCAGGCCCTTTGCGAATGCGAAGAAGGCCTGACGTCTGTGACTTAAAATAGAATAGTAGCGGGATTTTCCCAAATTTTCATAACCCTTCCATTAGAACTCGGACGAGGAGCGATTTTGAAGAGAAAACTCAACAACAATTCATAGGTTTGTACTCTTTAACTCATTTTCTTCCATTTCTAACATCACCCATTAAATTCCTAGCCCTAATCTTTGTTCTTTCATGGTAAAAAACTAGGGATTTAAGATGGATTGGTCTTTTTTTGCAAATTGGGGATTTAGACCTTAATTTCGGGTAGGATTCCTAAACTAATTACATAATCGGGCTCGAGGGTGAATGGGTGAATGGATTTTAGTCCGAACCTCGAGTTTTGACCAAGCGAACCTGGGGGGTCAATTTTTGACTTTTTGGGGGATAGTTTGGGGAATTTAAATATATGCATTATAATTGATTTCTTTAGCAATATTTGATATTATTGAGTCATTTGTGGTTTGGAGGTGGATTCTAGAGAAAAGGCGGTAATTGAGCATTGAGTGGCTTTTGGAGCGAGGTAAGTGTCGTGGTTAACCTTGACTTGAGGAAGTAGGACTTGTTTATCTATTTGCTACATGTTTAAATGTTGGAGAACAACGTATATGTGAGGTGACGAGTACTTATGCGTTATAGTCGGTTAAAGCATGCGGGCGGGCCTTGGTTTCTTGCAATTATAGCTTCCTTTGTTCATGTTATCCATGTTTAGACTAGTATTGTTAAATTGATCGTTCTTATCATGTTTATGGATCTTCTGGTGATAATTGAGTATTGATTCCGAAGTTGAGGTTGATATTGTGAAACCAAATGTTGACGTAAGGCTTGTACTTGTTATTCTATCTCCCCGTTGTTAGTTTTTTATTGCATTATGGTAAGGGAGAGTGTTAATGCACGAAGGGTGATGCCGTACCATATTATGAGTGTTAATGCACGTAGGGTGATGCCGCGCCATATTATGAGTGTTAGTGCACGAAGGGTGATGCCATGCCATATTGTGAGTGTTAATGCACGTAGGGTGATGCCGCACCATATTATGAGCGTTAGTGCACGAAGGGTGATGCCGTGCCATATTGTGAGTGTTAATGCACGAAGGGTGATGCCGTGCCATGTTATGAGAGTTAATGAACGAAGGGTAATGTCATGCCGTTTCTATTGATTTTATGGTGAGGTTGAAAGTAAAAGTACGGAGGGTGATGCCGTGCATTTTTCCTTTACTGTGTTAACTTGTTCATATTGGTTCATAGTATATTGTATGTTCAAGTTACCATTCTACTGTAGTTCTCTATCTCGTATCCCCCTCAGCATGTTTTCCCCTTCCAATAGTACATGTTTAGATGTTATTTGTACATATACTGTTAAATTGCACAAGTTTGTTATGTAGGTGTCTTGTCATAGCCTCGTCACTACTTCGTCGAGGTTAGGCTCGACACTTACCAGTACATGGGGTCGGTTGTACTGATACTGCACTCTACACATCCTATGCAGATTTTGGTATTGGTCACAGCTGATCGAGAGACGTAGCAGCTCGGACAGGTTCATCGGAGACTCAAGGTAGATCCGTTGGCGTTCGCAGACCTTGAAGTCCCCGTCTATCTTTTTAGTTTTTTTTACTGTTTCTTTCGTTCAAACAGTTGTATTTCTTTCAGACTTTTACTTGTAGTAAATCCTAGAAGTTCGTGAATTGTGACTCCAGATCCGGGTGATAGTAATTAATGAAGTTGTTATATTATTCCCCACTTATTGTATTTCATTTTAGCTTCCTTGATGCCATTTACTGAATTGAATAAGGATTGGATTAATAATTCTCTAACGTCGGCTTTCCTAGCAAGTGAAATGTTAGGCGCCATCACGGTCCCGACGGTGGGAATTTCGAGTCATGACAGCCTGAGGATGGCATGCGGTTGTTCATCGCAATCGCGTGTTCAGGTCCGGGATCACGTAGTTGTTGGGTGTTGGTCATCGCGTTCGCGACTAAGATATCGCATTCACGAAAGAAGATTGAGAAGCTGGTGAATTTTGTTCTTCGCGATCGCGAAGGACTTTCCGCGATCGCAAAGGATAATGCCTGCACAGATTATATAGTACTCTATTTCGAGAGTTTGGTTCATTTTAACATATTTTGAGTTATAGAGCTAGGTGCTGGGCAATTTTGGAGGGAATTTTCACGATTTAGATTGTGATAAGAGTTTTTGACTCGAATTTGTTATTATTTCATGATTCCATCTTTATTTTTAGCATTTAATTGGTGAATTAAAGTGAAAAAGTGTGGGATTTTAGTAATATGTTATTTTTCAGTGCAGGTGATGCCGAGGGGATCAATGGATGAATAATGCACTTAGTGGGAGGAAAAAGAGTTGAGCAGGAGGAAAACTCAGGTGGGCAACCACACATGATAGACCCCCAGTGCGCACTTGAGCACTCATGTGATGCAGTGTAATGCGAGAGGCGCGCGGTCACACCTTCAGGTGCACGGCTGCGCACGTCCGCTTTCGGGAACTTTACCCAGGCCTATTTTTGTAAATTCGGAGGCGACTCTTTTTGACCTATATGAAGCCTAGCTCGTCTCAAAACAAGGTATCTCAGATTTTGGAGTAACTTTTGGAGAGAAGAAGGCAAGGAAACAACGGAGACTCTAAGTACTTTATCCAATTCATTCAATACGGAAGTTTGGTTGATTTTGGGAATTGTAATGTCTTTTTGTTCTTCTAATACTCTTGTGATGAACAACTTCTCTACTATGGAGTAATCTTTCTTTGGGTTATTGACAGATATTGTGATTTGACTATTGTTTGGGGTTTACTCTATGTTAATTGCCTAAATTCATTGAATGGGTTATTAATTGAATGGCAAGACCAATTGTGGTTTTACTTTTATTAAAAGAGAAGTGTTGCTGCAATTCATATTAGGTTATCTACTTTGGGTAAATTTTATGCCTCTCATAAGTAATCGAAAAAGCTTGAAGAGTTATCAATTGACCCAATTCGGAAGAATAGTCGAGAGACATTCTTCGTAAGATCATTCATTCAATGTATTTTTGCATATGTTCATAGAACCTGTCATTAGGTTGGTCAACGGAACTCTCATTCATTCGGAAGAAGAATTTGAAATCAAAAGAGTCAATAGAAGTTAAGAGTGAACTTAGCATGGAGTACCCAGAATAATAGTTGATCACATATCTTGTCACAACCCTTACTTGTCACCTAGATATTCAATCATTGTTATTTAGTCACTAAAATTCTATTATTTTCTCATAATCGATAATCTTAATTTTTATTATTAATCGGTATTAAATTGAATCAAAAGTTTATTTTCCTGGATAGTATTAAGCTGAAGATTTATTAGAACAATATTTAAACCAATCCTTGTGGAGACAATTTAATACTATACTATCTTTGACTAGCGAGCCTAAGTTTTATACACCGGTTTTGCGCTTGTCATTCTCCCAGATTTTATATAGTATGTGGAATACACTCGCCCTTTGACGATGCCACATAATAAATTTTATTCTTAAATGAGTATTAGTCTAATAACATAATTAATTAAGATGATAATATTTTACCTAAATGTCATGACCCAAAATCCAGCTAGTCGTGATGGCACCTAACCCAACCCGCTAGGTAAGCCAATTATCAACTATCTAATTCCAATAACAATTATTAAAGCAATTTAAGTAAAGAAAACTCTTAATCATATATATTTCCCAAAAACTGGTAGTACAAATCACGAGCTTCTAAGAATAGAGTTTACAAAGCTGGTATGAAATAAATACATCATTTGTTTGAAAAGTACATAAACAGAGCTTTATGAATCTAGGATACCATGAACAAGAGGCAACTACAACCGGAACGCAGGTACACCTTCAGATCCAGCTCCCAACTAACGCAGCAACATCAACGGCCAATATCTGCACGCAAAGTGCAAAAGTGTAGTATGAGTACAATCGACCCCATATACTCAATAAGTAACAAACGTAACCTTAGGTTGAAAGTAGTGACGAGCTCGTATCAAGGTCAGAGTCCAACTTCCATAACCAACAATAGTTCATAAAAATATAAAACAAGAAATACCTGAAGTAACTCAGAGATAAAATTCTCAATAAAATCATGATTTCTGAAAATAGTTCTGCCTTTCAAGTACATCAGTGAAAACCTAAATCGTTTACCGAAGTTGTCAAAAAAATATGAGTTAGTTTGAAAACGATAATTTTCCCAAAATCCTTTCCGTAATAAATAAGATGTTTTATTTTCATTCTAGATAGCAGTGTAAAACAAATGCATCATTATGCCCATATATCAACATGTGTGAGAAATCATAAATGATGTGATACTGTACAGCATGAGAAAAATACATCTCTATGCTTGTATTTCATGTGTGTATATCAATGCAATGTATCTCAGAGATAAACTCATGTACTCACACTCTCAGAGTACTCAATCTCACTTTCTCACACATTCCATTCATCATGCCCAATCACTCTGTATTGTATATGGCCAATCCGGCCCAGGGAAGATCCATCCCGGAATATACACATCAACTGATCATCATTCACTCAGTACCGAGTAGGGCCAAATCAGCCCGTGGAGAAGATCTATCTCCAGGTATATAATACTTCGGACAAGATCCATGTTCAGGGAAGATCCATCCCTCAATAATATCAACCGCGCTCACTGGGGGTGTGCAGACTCCGGAGGAGCTCCTTCATCCCCAGCGCAATAAACCGCAAGGACAACTTACGTGTCATAATATCAATATATGGAATCGCACGGACAACTCACTTGTCGCACGGACAACTCGCGTGCTATAATGTTAACATCTGGAATCGCACGGACAACTCACGTGCTATAGTGACAACATCCTCACAAACAGGCCCCCGACCTCACTCAGTCATCAATCTCTCCAGTCTCACTCACGGGCTCACAATGTCATGAAACTAGCCCGACGACAATGATATGATGTATTAATAAATAACAGTTGAGACTGAGATATGATATGAATGCATGACTATGACTGAGTACGAAATATCAATGAAATCAGTGAAATGACAGCAAGAAACGATCACTATGGGTCCTAGCAGTGTCGTCATAAAGTCTAAACATGATATCTAGCATGATTGACAGCTCAATTACTTTATCATATGGTGAAAACACGGACATCAACAAAATAGGACTACTATACAGTTCCATGGAAACAACAGAGTCCCAATTCACATAGTGCACGCCCACACGCCCATCACATAGCATGTGCGTCACCTCAATACCAAATTCATACGACGTATAATCAGGGTTCATACCCTCAGCTCCAAGATTAGAAGAGTTACTTACCTCGAACAAGGTGAAATCCAATGCCGAGCAAGCTAGACAATGCTCCAGAAATCCCATTATGGGCGTATAAACTATTGAACGGCTCGAATCTAGCCACAATAAATTTGATTCAGTCCACACAATTTATAGGAATTAATTCCATATCAAAATTCTCATATTTTCCACAAAATACGAAATTACACTCCAAAAATCGCCCGTGGGGCCCACGTCTCGGAATCCGACGAAACTCACAAAATCCGACAAACCATCCAATTACAAGTTCAACCATACTAATTTCACTCAAATCCGACTCCGAATCGGTGTTCAAATTTTGAAAATTCATTTTATAATATTGTATAAAATTCCTCCGATTTCTCTCAAAAAATCAATATTCTAACGCCGAACACGAGGATTAATTCATGGAATATAATCACAAGGGAGTCAAGAACACTTACCCAAGGTTGTGTAGAAATATTCCTCTCCAAAATCGCCCAAACCGAGCTCCAAAATCCGAAAATGGTGAAAAATAGCGAAACCCCGAACTTAAAGGGTTCTGCCCAGCACCTTCGCAGATGCGGTCAAGAGGTCGCACCTGGGACCCCCGCTTCTGCGGAAAAGTGGGAGCATTTGCGAGCCAGGCCGCTTCTGCTGAAAGCCAAGCGCAGATGCGACTCCGCATCTGCGGAAAATAATTGCGCACATGCGAGCACTACCCAGCCAGCACTCCCTCGCTTCTGCGACCTCATCATCACTTCTGCGACCATCGCACCTGCGAGTCCATTTCCGCAGGTGCAAAAATATCAGAACCAGCAACGTTCAACAATGCAATATGCAACGAGATTGATCCGAACCTCGTCCGAAACTCACTCGAGGCCCCCGGGACCTCAACCAAATATACCAACATTCCCCATAACATAATACAGACCTACTCGAGGCCTCAAATCACACCTAACAATATCGAAACGACGAATCACACCTCGAATCAAAATCCTTGTACTTTGAACTTCCAAATTCTATATCTTGTGCCGGAACACATCAAATCAATCCGGAATGACTTAAAATTTTACACACAAGTCACATTTCATATTACGGACCTATTATAATTTCCAGAATTGGATTCCGACCCAGATATCAAAAAGTCAACCCCCGGTCAAACATCCCAAAAATTTGACTTTCGCCATTTGAAGCCTAATTCCACTACAGACCTCCAAAATTTTTTTTGGACACGCTCCGAAGTCCAAAATCACCATACGGAGCTATTAGAATCATCGAAATTCAAATTCGAGGTCGTCTACACATAAGTCAACATCTGATTGTCTTTTCCAACTTAAGTTTTTCATTATGAGACCAAGTGTCTCAATTCATTCTGAAATCCTTCCGGACTCGAACTAACTAATCTGATCGGTCATAATACAGTTGTAAAGCACAAATAGAGAAGTAAATGGGGGAACATGGCTATAATACTAAAAACGACCGGCCAGGTCGTTACATTCTCCCCCACTTAAACATACGTTCGTCCTCGAACATGCCAAGAGTTGTTTCCAAGCCACCAAATCACTATTCCATCTTACCATGCACGAACCCGAGGGTGATCCTATGTCACCCTATTCTATATAGGCTTGACAACACCATACGACTGAAAATTATTAATTTAACCTTAGCCCAAAAACCTTGGAATTCAATTCCCAACCCTCAGAATTTCTTTTCAAGACACTGTATGAGTCTGAACAAGCTGCATCGAGCCAAAACCATGACCACAGATATAATCACCTAACATATTACACACTCGCATGCTCGTAGCACCCTTACTGATCACAATAACTACTCCAAACCAATCAAGTACTAGTATTAAACCCCATATCGAACAAAACCTCATCCCAAAACCTTCGTACATTGTTGATAATAAAAAGAAACACGCAGAATCTTGTAACCCCTTATCAAGTCATGGAGGTCTCTCCCTAACAAGGACCATAATCACTTTCTTAACCAACTTTCAATGCCAGCCTCCCAAATATACCGTTTCAAACGTGATAGTACCTATTCTAGGTCCAATGACCATATATTATTAAACATAACTTTTCCACAGACATGTCGCACCAATATAACTCAGAGCCACAAACCGTGCCATCCGTGCGCCAATACGCAATAATTCAAATGTACTGAGTCATGAAAAATGACTCTAACGAGAGAACTGCTCCGCAAGATTAACAAGTACCACCACAAAGAAATGCTGAAAGTCCATCACACGATTCTAACAGAAGGTTCTTACCTTATCAGAACTTCGCTGCAATGCGTGACCCCATCCAAATGCTGGTCCATATTATATACCTCGAGCCACCCTGCTCAAAATCAATAACCACGGAGAAGCAAATGATCACACAAAACCTGAAAGAACATAACCAATATGCAATCGATCATGCAACACCCAAATACTCATCTCGCTCAGATTCCGCCATAAGGCCCCCAATAGAACCGCCCCATGTGTACATATAACCAATGAATCACAACTCCTCATAGCATAGAAGAGTAACTCACCGATCATTCCAAAATACGAATAAGCTCAACAACAACCGAATGGCACATCCCTCAACAATAGCAGTATGTAGCCAACCAATCCGGCTCGGTGTAGAATACACATCCTAATTGGGCCTACCAATAGACTCCCAAATCAGCTCTAGTCACCCACAGATAGATAAATAACCTCCGAAAGTCCACAATGACTGAATCATAACACATTCTATTATCTGGCTAGCTTCGGCCACAACTTCACAATCCGCAACCATGAAATAATCTATTCCTAAAAACTCCTAGTATCCAAATACATAGAACACATGAATCACCATTTCCGATCCCATCTCTACCGCTTGAATGTCTAACACATCTCTCATACACGATCATCCCATGGGGAATACTCCTCCCATTCTTTCGTTCCTCATAGCAACCTCTTAAAACCATCAGTCGATCAACCAGGAGAGTGTCGCAACACCTATGAAATATTCATAATTCAAAACATAGTGTGCCTTCTGAAACGTACACTCTACTCATGCACTACCAAATAGTTATAACTAACCATCGAAAACCGTCCATGCCCTCTAAGAATTTATGACCTCCCCTTCAAAACTAAATCGTGACCTTGCACACACAAACCTTAATCACACACAACACACCGTATCTATTATGCCATCATATGAAAAATACGAGAACCTCATAACCATTCTGAGTCACAAGTAGAATACATATCCGATCACTCAGAAGCCTTCCATTTGATCCCATCCGGTAGAAAATCACAATGCTCAACATGTTCCTCAGGTCAGTAGGAAATATCCATTTCAAACCATGGTAGAAATCCTCGAGAATGCTTTGGAATCCATTTGCACATAATCAAGCCATTAGAACTGAATCTGTCTAACTGAACCAAGCCACGCAGGTCGCCAAACCCAAGAGTATTGCCACAAGGTACATGCAGAAAACCCCCACATCATAAGCACCCTAAGAATCGATCATATCCATTACCATATGGATCCAACATACCACCAAGCTGTCCTATTTCTCCAAGTCCCTTTCGAATTTGTCTTCAAATTGATACTTCTCCTTTCTAAAACACCACGATCTTTAACCATAACTCACCCCACGAACCCTAGCATAGAACCACAATGCCCTAAGGCCCATAAGCCATTGAATTCCCTCTTAAGTACCCCAAAAGCACCACAACCGAGGAATCCACTCTGAAAGACCTTATGTAAATTTAAAATTGTCCCTCTTTCCTTTCTTATACTGAAATATAGAATCCATAGTCATACAGAATTACCGCATGTCCAGGCACCATTAAATGCAAATCTCAAAATTTATCCATACATAAGTCTGGAGGAATTCACAATTGCTATATGCAAACCTCGGACCTATTGGAACTTTCTCGAGAGTCACCCACTTTGCTCAAATCTAAAAAAATTACATCGCCCAAACGGGCTGAAAGACACGTGCCTCATTAGTATAACACCACTCAAAGAAGTAACCCTACCTTAATACCACCGATCCAATTTATACTCTGTGCGCACTACATCCTTCACAAATAATAACTCACTCATTCCATGATTTTCATATATTCATAAGTGAAATATAACCCGTATCCAGAAATTTTCTTACTCAATTATTTTCAAAATCCACCTCTGCAAGTCACCACTGATTCCCAAGTATACCTCAGACCAAAATAAAAATTTGACATATAACCATGAATTGAATTGTCAATAGCAGACTCCCCCACTTGGCTCAACGCCATAAATTTAAACACTCGATAACTCACAATACCCATACTCTATTACTGCCTTAATACCGCAGTCAGTTTAACGAAAATTCTTCTCAAGCTCATACCACGCCAACCATAAAAATACCTCAATCGTCCGCTAAGCTCGCATCCATTCCCTTAACAACCCAAGTCAACCTTCTCAACCAGATTCAAATTCAAGTCTCAACACATACGCCCCGCTGGCAGTAAAGAAACTCTCTATTCACATCATAAGGAACACACCTACGTAGATTACTCCATAAGAGATAACCCACCTGCTTAGTCTCAAATTGGCATCTTGTTATACCTTTTCGCAGCCACAATTACTATGAAATCACTTAATCTTTCTGAGTCTAAACTCATTAACCAGACACGAGAATTTAATTTGCCCCAAAACTTAACCACGTGAAAGATCTTTCAAAACATTTACACTCGAGACTGTACGTCACATCAAAACGAAAATCAAGCACCCAATGGCCATTTTTACATTTTAAGGAAGCACTTCTCGTCATATTCAAATTGCCTTACCGCATCCCGCAGTTACATCATGCTCATCACAAGGCCATTCCATAGCTCACCGAGTAGCAAATTCCACTCGTAGGGACATTACCGGACATATGAGTCCAAATGTACAAGTTACAACTGAAGCTACCAAGCTTAAGCTGCGGTCTAACCATGGGCTCAAGTCCTCCACACTGGCTCATCACCGAAGCACATAATACATATCTCGAACCTCGTTCATAGAATCACAAGCTGGCGATGCACAGCTGATACCGAGAGCTCATGTGCGCATACGAATGCGTGGAAGAAATTCAAAGAGTTACGCTTCAAGCTGAATCAATGTCGCACGATAAGGAAAGAAAGATGGGAAATATATCCTAAATGTCCTGTAGCCTCTCGAAGATAGGTATGGACGTCATCATATCGATACGCAAGACTACTAGACACTTGCTCATGACTTGTAGAACCTATGAACCTAGAGCTCTGATATCACCTTGTCACGACCCAAAATCCAACTAGTCATGATGGCACCTAACCCAACCCGCTAGGTAAACTAATTATCAACTATTTAATTCCAATAACAATAATTAAAGCAATTTAAGTAAAAAAAATCTTAATCTTATATATTTTCCAAGAACTGGTGGTACAAATCATGAGCTTCTAAGAATAAAGTTTACAAAGCTGGTATGAAATAAATACATCATCTGTTTGAAAAGTACATAAATAGAGTTTTATGAATCTAGGATACCATGAATAAGAGGCAGCTACAACCAGAACGCAGGTACACCTTCAGATCCAGCTCCAAACGAACGCAGCAACATCAACGGCCAATATCTGCACGCAAAGTGCAGAAGTGAAGTATGAGTACAATCGACCCCATATACTCAATAAGTAACAAACGTAACCTTAGGTTGAAAGTAGTGACGAGCTCGTATCAAGGTCAGAGTCCAACTTCCATAACCAACAATAGTTCATAACAATATAAAACAAGAAATACGTAAAGTAACTCAGAGATAAAATTCTCAATAAAATTATGATTTCTGAAAATAGTTCTGCCTTTCAAGTACATCAGTGAAAACCTAAATCGTTTACCGAAGTTGCCAAAAAAATATGAGTTAGTTTGAAAATAATAATTTTCCCAAAATCCTTTCCATAATAAATAAGATGTTTCATTTTCATTCTAGATAGCCAGGGTAAAACAAATGCATCACTATGCCCATATATCAACATGTGTGAGAAATCATAAATGATGTGATACTGTATAGTATGAGAAAAGTACATCTCTATGCTTGTATTTCATGTGTGTATGTCAATGCAATGTATCTCAGAAATGAACTCATGTACTCACACTCTCAGAGTACTCAATCTCACTTTCTCACACATTCCATTCATCAGGCCCAATCACTCGGTACTGTATATGGCCAATCCGGCCCAGGGACGATCCATCCTGGATTATACACATCAACTTATCATCAGTCACTCAGTACCGAGCAGGGCCAAATCAGCCCGTGGAGAAGATCCATCTCTAGGTATATAATACTACGGACAAGATCCATGTCCAGGAAAGATCTATCCCTCAATAATATCAACCGCGCTCACTGGGGATGTGCAGACTCCGGAGGGGCTCCTTTATCCCAGGTGATATAAACCGCACGGACAACTCACGTGCTGCACGCGGACAACTCACGTGTTGCACGGACAACTCACGTGCCATAATATAAATATCCGAAATCGCACAGACAACTCACATGCCGCACAGACAACTCACGTTCTATAATGTCAACATCTGGAATCGCACGGACAACTCACATGCTATAGTGACAACATCTTCACAAACAGGCCCTCGGTCTCACTCAGTCATCAATCTCTCCAGTCTCACTCACGGGCTCACAATCTCATGAAACTAGCCGTCAACAATGATATGATGTATCAATAAATAACAACTGAGACTGAGATATGATATGAATGCATGAATATGACTGAGTACAAAATATCAATGAAATCAGTGAAATGACAGCAAAAAACAACCACTATGGTTCCTAGTAGTATCGTCATAAAGCCTAAACATGATATCTAACATAATTGACAGCTCAATTACTTTATCACATGGTGAAAACACGGACATCAACAAAATAGGACCACTATACAATGCCATGAAAACAACAGAGTCCCAATTCACATGGTGCACGCCCACACGCCCGTCACCTAGATGTGCATCGCCTCAATATCAAATACATAACACGTATAATCAGGGTTCATACCCTCAGCTCCAAGATTAGAAGAGTTACTTACCTCGCACAAGATGAAATCCAATGCCGAGCAAGCTAGACAATGCTCCAGAAATCCCATTATGCGCATATAAACTATTGAACGGCTCGAATCTAGCCACAATAAATTTGATTCAGTCCACACGATTTATAGGAATTAATTTCATATCAAAATTCTCATATTTTCCCCAAAATCCGAAATTACACTCCAAAAATTGCCCGTGGGACCCACGTCTCGGAATCCGACGAAACGCACAAAATCCTACAACCCATCCAATTACAAGTTCAACCATATTAATTTCACTCAAATCCGACTCTGAATCGGTATTCAAATCTCGAAAATTCATTTTATGAAATTGTATAAAATTCCTCCGATTTCTCTCGAAAAATCAATATTCTAATACCGAAAATGAGGATTAATTCATGAAATATAATCACAAGGGAGTCAAGAACACTTATCCAAAATTGTGTGGAAAAGTTCACCTCCAAAGTCGCCCAAACCGCGCTCCAAAATCCGAAAATAGTGAAAAATAGCGAAACCCCGAACTGAAAGGGTTCTGCCCAGCACCTTCGCAGATGTGGTCAAGAGGTCGCACCTGCGACCCCCCGCTTCTGCGGAAAAGTGGACGCATTTGTGAGCCAGACCGCTTCTACGGAAAGCCAGGCGCAGATGCGACTCCGCATCTGCGGAAAATAATTACGCACCTGCGAGCACTGCCCAGCTAGCACTCCCTCGCTTCTGCGACCTCATTGTCGCTTCTGCGACCATCGTACTTGCGAGTCCATTTCCACATGTGCGAAAATACCAGAACCAGTAGCATTCAACAATGCAATATGCAACGAGATTGATCTGAACCTCGTTTGAAACTCACTCGAGGCCCCCGGGACCTCAACCAAATATACCAACAAGTCTCATAACATAATACGGACCTATTAGAGGCCTCAAATCATACCTAACAACAGCGAAACGATGAATCACACCTCGAATCAAAATCTATGAACTTTGACCTTTCAAATTCTATATCTTGTGCCGGAACACATCAAATCATTCCCTAATGACTTCAAATTCTATACACAAGTCATATTTCATATTACGGACCTATTCCAATTTCCAGAATCGGATTCCGATGCCGATATCAAAAAGTCAACCCCCGGTCAAACTTTCCAAAATTCGACTTTCGCCATTTCAAGCCTAATTCCACTACGGACCTCCAAAAAACTTTTCGGACATGCTCTTAAGTCCAAAATCACCATACGAAGCTATTGGAATCATCAGAATTCAAATCCGAGGTCGTCTACACATAAATCAATATCCGATCGACTTTTCCAACTTAAGTTTTTCATTATGAGACTAAGTGTCTCAATTCATTTCGAAATTCTTACGGACCCGAACTAACTAATCCGATAGGTCATAATATAGCTATAAAGTATAAATAGAGCAGTAAATAGAAGAACGGGGCTGTAATACTCAAAACGACCGACCGGATCGTTACACTAATATACCCAAATACTTACCATAACCCGTTTATTCCATTTCATTTAATTTCACCCCACTGTAAAAATTTCCCAAAGAAATCCAAAATAATATTCCTTGAAAGAATATTGTTGCGCGCTTGAACACCGGCAACTCAAAGAACCCACTTACTCTTTTGTTCTTGTTGAATTATTTCATCTACAATTTTATTTGAATTTTGTCAATTAATTAATAATCTAAATGTTTTTTGTGTAAATAAGATAAAAAAGCATTACTCTAGCAAAATTGGAGAATGAAGAGCGATTACAGTCGTGAGGTGTAATCTTGACGTGAATGATGATAGTATGTGTGGTATAACTTGTGATTTTAAAGAGAGGAATTGAAAAAATGAGGTGATATTAACTCCCAAGTTGTATTCTTTATTTTTCCATCTCAAAATAAAATTTTATTTTGTTAGTCTATAAGTAAATAGGGTACTATTTTTGTTCATAAATGATTACTTGTTGTTCCCATCTGGTAACTCAACGTAAGCAGGTGGGCAAAAATGAAGGAAAGATAGATGAAGAAGAAAAGAAGAAAGAGGAAGAGAAGAAAACAAAGAATATGAAAAGAAAAAAAGGTTTAGTATTTCCTTTAATACAACTAATTAATGTAATTAGTGCGAATTCTAATGAAAACAAGACATCTGTATTTTTTAATCATATTTTTATCATTTTTCTATCTGTCGCACGCCTTTTGTACTGTGAAATTAATTTCTCTGATATGTCATCTATTAAGGAGGAAATAATTTAAGTTTGGACAAGTACACGTAGGGAAAACGACACCCGTAAAGGTTAAGCGAGAAACTCATTTTTCGGGACAAGTATAGGAAGCAACCTATGTATTTTGCCTTAAATAATTTGTGCAAATGATACAATCTGAATAATTACACAATGTATTTATTTAATTAGTGTAAATATTGAATGTGAGTAACATGTTTTTCAATCCTCAACTCCAATATCCCGTTCCCGTTCATTTGGCAAAGTCGATTTACAATATTACTACATTGATTTCAAATTTAATATTTTAACATGTGCGCCATTACATTGCACATTTTCCTTTTTAGACTGTATCATAAAAAAAAATATATTTTTATATTTAGAAATAATATAACTTTTATTTTTTATTTTATTTTTAATGAGTTGTTTATAGCCACAAAATATCTATGATTTATTTTAGTCCAGAAATTTCAAATTTTGTTTTTCTTAAATTTCATATTTCATCAAATGTTATTACAGAAAATAGGATAGAGGAAGTATTAGTTTCACGACTTCATTGCAAAACATAAAAAATAAGATGTTTGATCATATACCATGCATGATTCCAAACATGATACGCCATGAATTACATCGAGTAAAGATAAATGATGTGCTGCATTGTGTGATCATCACACTTAAAATTTTAATTAAGCTGATAGAGATGGCACACTTTTAAATTACTTAATTATATTTTCATATATATATCAGCACGCTTCCAAATCACGTGTGTGTATGTGTGTTCCTTTTTCATAGGCAAACAAGCAGTTTTTTCTTTTTTTTCTCATGACGATAATATTAATATGAACTCAGAACCTCTACCTATCCCGATATTATGTTGAATAGTGCGACTATTATTTTGATGACTTAAATTGTAGATGAAATGGTAAGTCACACGTGCATGGAGACAACGTGAACGGCCATTGAAAATGATGAGATTAACGAATCATATATCTTGCCAAAAGTAATAGAATTCGAAGAGAATATTGATGTGATAAGAGACTTGATGATGTTGGAGTACGAAGGAAGCAATAGCTATCTTTTAGATAGATTGAGACATATGCTTCATGACATTGTTACCAACACCTTAATTTCCCCCTCTTATGCATGGGTTTCGTTGAGAGGATTGGATGCTTTCTCAATTAGTTAATCGAATCCACAATTTTTTTAATTCCGTGATTTGTTGCCCGGGTGTCCCCACTGTTGCTTTGTTAAAGTAGCGGAGCCAAGAATTCTAGTCAGAATATTCAAAAACTAATTAAAAATATCATACCTAAAATCAGACGCGAGCACTATGTGGACCATGACTGCACGACGCATTAGGGAAGCTGCTGGAGAGGTATTAGGGGTCTCGAAGGACTGCTCTGGTAGTCATAAAGGAGACTGGTGGTGGAATGGAGAAGTCCAAGGAAAGGTAAAAACCAAGAAAGCGGCGTATCTGAAGTTAGTAGATAGCATAGACGATGAGGAGAAGAGGACGAATAGGGAGTGGTAGATGGCTAAGAAAGAGGCAAAGTTAGTCGTTACGGAGGCTAAGACCGCATAATTTAATTTAGTCATTTATACAAAGATCTTGAGGGTAGTGGCGGGAATAGAAGGTTGTTTAGGCTACCCAAGGTAAGGGAAAGGAAGGCCCGTGAGTTGTACCAAGTGAAGTTCATCAAGGAAGAAGAATGTAAATTTGTTGGGTGAGGCGCATATCCATCGAAAATGGCAAACTTACTTCCATAATCTCTTTAACGAGGAGGGGGACAGAAATATTATACTGGGTGATTTGGAATTCTTCGAGAGTCATTGTGACTATGGTATTTTAGGCGTATTAGGGTTGAGGAGGCCGTGGGAGGTATCCGTAAGATGAGCAGGGGCAAATCGACCGGGCCAGATGAAATTTCGATGGAGTTTTGGAAGAGTGTGGGAAGGGCGGGCTTGGAGTGGCTCACTAGGCTATTTAATATCATTTTTAGGACGAAACAGATGCTTGAAGAGTGAAGGTGGAGCACGATGGTTCCTTTGTACAAGAACAAGGGTGATATCCAAAATTACAACAACTATCGAGGTATTAAGATGCTTAGTCATACAATTAAAGTTTAGGAGAGGGTGGTGGAGCTAAGGGTGAGGTGATGTGTCTATTTTCGAGAACTATTTTGGGTTTATGTAGGCTGTTTGATTATGGATGCCATTCACCTTGTTAGGAGATTGATGGAACAATATAGGGAAAGGAAGAGGGATTTTCATATAGTGTTCATCGACGTAGAAAATATTTACGATAAATCCCTGGGGGAGGTTTTGTGGAGATATTTAGAGGCTAGAGGTGTACATGTGGCCTATATTAGCGCGATTAAGGACATGTATGATGGAGCGAAGACCCGGGTGAGGATTGTGGGAGGGGACTTAGACCATTTTCCGGTCATGATGGGGTACTAGGGGCCGACACTCAACCCGTTTTGTTTGCCCTGGTGATGGACGTACTGACGCGCCACATCCAAGGGAAGGTGTCTAGGTGTATGTTATTTTCAGATGACATTATTTTGATAGACGAGACGTGAGGCATTGTTAACGCGAGGTTAGAGGCGTGGAAGCAGACCCTAGACTCTAAAGGTTTCAAGTTGAGCAGGACCAAGCTAAATACTTAGAGTGTAAGTTTAGTGGTGCTAGTAATGGAGTTGAAGGGGAGGTGAGGTGATAGTAGGCTATAATCTCGTGTTTTAGTCGCTTATTGCACTCAACTTTACTGCACTTTAAGTGAGCTGAGCTTTAATCGCTAGTATTTTCAACTAATTGTGTGTTTTATGCCTTGTAGGAGGATTCCGAGCTATATAGATGTTGCAGAATGAATCAAGTTATTTGGAGCTTTGAAGTCTGAGTAAAAGCCCTAGGGATTAAGCCAGGATCGCATTCGGGGGTCGAAAACCACATCTGGATATCAAAAAGTCAAGAAAAATCCATACTCTGAGAAAAAACACACCCACGACGCGTGGTGTGCCACGTCTGTACAAAAGTCCTGCTGCCTATTATAACTAGTTCTCTGGATTTCCCCAATAGCGCCCCGCATGGTGCGTCTCCCCATGCGGTGCGCCTGTGCAATATTTACAGAGTAAATGTCCTATTTCGCGCAGGAAAAGGTGTTTTCATTTGGGCCCGACCCTACTTGGTAAAAATACGTGGAAAAATGTTATTTCCTGGATTTTTGACACATCTAATATCTAAGGAGTCTAAGTAGGAGTTGGAGAAGCAAAAGCACAAGGAATTCATCATTCAATCCTCACTCAAGAAACGAGTTTGGATCTTTTTATGTTTTTATTTACTTTAAACATATTTGTGATGAATTACTCCATATCTATGGAGTAGTTCCCTTTAGGGTTTGATGGATTTGGTGTATTGATATCAGTTTGCGGATTATAACTCTAGTTTTTATGCATGAATCATTTTGGATGTTTTAATAGTTGCATCTATATTCACATGTACATGTAATCGAAAGAGGCATAGCTTGTGATATCTTTGCATTATCTTGTTGGTTGAATTCAATAATTTCTCTTAGTAATCGAAAGAGGCTAGTTGAATTGTTGATTAAACCTAGTTAGGAGGATAATCGAAAGAGGTTCTCCTAAAGACGAATCCACTACGAAGTCATACATATCTTCACCGAGCTTAAATTGGTTCATATTGTGAGGTTGAGACTTAATCGAGAGAGTGGTTTCTACTAAATATTTGAACTAATAATTGAGTGAATTCGAGAGACTCACTTGAACATTAGAAGTGAATTACTAGAGTTAAATCCCAAACATGTATCTTGCACCTATCCACTCAATCCCTATTTTACCCCATTGATATCTTCCTTGCTTACTTTTATTTCGATTGTCATTCGTCAATTATCTTTAGATTCTTAGTTAATTTTAATCACATAATTTTAAATTATTGATTATCTTGGATAACAATCTAGCTACAAACTACGATAATACTGTTTAACTCCAATCCTTGTGGATACGATATTATATTATACTATATTCGACTAGCGAGCATATTTAAGTGTGTGTTCTAAGCTCGTCAAATTTTAGCGCCGTTGCCGGGGATTGACAATCAATAGTATTTGAAATAGTTGTAGTGCTAATTCAGGAATATTTCTTTTTTTTTTTTTAATTTTTTTTTTAATTTTTCCCTTTTTACGATTGGTGTTCTTTAACTGTGCGTAGGTTGTAGGTAAGAGTGGTGCATGACTCGATTTTCTTGGAAGAAAGTGATACCATACGAACCAAAAATCGAGAAACAACTGTGATAGCTGAGGAAGGAAAGAAATTTCTCCGAGAATATAGAGAAGGTTGGGCAATCCTCAACCAAAGAAATTATGGTTGGAGATGATGAAAATGTGGATTTGGTTGCAAGATAGGCAGCCCAACAACGAGAAAATGCTACATGAGATGCTGAGGAAGCAGCTCTTCGAAATGCACAACTTGTCTATGAAGAGGAGAAGGCTCGGAGAATTGCTCAGAATCAACCCTTGGGTGCAGACTAGTTCAAAATTATACCTCCCGGGGCTGGGAGACCACTCGGTGATTATGCTAGACCGGTCTACAATCAAGTATTATCAAGTATTAGACCACATCCAGTTGCAGCTAACAATTCCGAGTTAAAGCAAGGGTTACTCCAAACCCTTCAAAATTGATGTGTCTTCAGAGGGAAGATGAACGAAGATCCAAACACACATCTGATGGACTTCGTGGAGATTACGAACACCTTTCAATATAATGGTGTATCACAAGATGCAGTGTACTTAAGGGCATTCCCCTTCACACTGAAAGATGATGCTAAGCAATGGCTTCGGAGCTTGACAACGGGATCAATTAGAACATGGGAGGAGATGACTAGAAAATTTCCTGATAAATATTTCTCCTCAGCTAAGATGGGCAAGTTTAGAAGAGAAATCCATAACTTCTGCTAGAAATATACTGAAACTCTGTTCGAAGCTTGGGAGAGCTTTAAGGAATTAGTTCGAAAGTGTCAACATAGCAGAATTAGTTCGAAAGTGTCAACATAGCGAAATTGAACTCTGGATGAAACTCCAAGATTTTTGGGATGGATTGATACCGGCCTCACGTAGAACATTGAGTAATACAGCTAGAGGCCCTTTGATAAAGAAGACTCTAGAGGATATAGTCACAATTCTAGATGAGTTGTTTGAAGATGCAAACCAGTGGCCTTCTAAGAGTGCTGAAAGAAGAAGATCAATTGGAGTTCACCAAGTTGATGGTAACACACCTGTGCAGGTACAACTTGATGAAATGGAAAAAGAAATACAGAGGCTGACCTTAGCTTCGATACAGAGTGAACCTCATGTAGCATGTGATATTTGTGGAATAAGACACCCTACTCATGAGTGTCAAGCCTCAACTGAGGAAGTGAATGTTTTGGGGAATTATAATTTCAATGCAATGGGTCAGAAGCACCCAGTTTTTTCATGGTGTTCACCTGGGGGTACTGCAAATGCATGGAAATAAAACAACCCTAGATTTCAGGGATAAGGAGCTCCAGGCTTCCAACATCAGCAAATGCAACAGTTTCAGCCTCAACAATCCAATCAGCCTGGTGATGTGCCGTAGAAATGTGACATTTTTTATACTAATTACATAGACTCTAGCTCATATTTTAAAGCATTATAAGTCATTTCTTATGTAGTTTTGGTGTTTTATAGGAAACCAGATTTGAAGAACTAAGAACATGAAAAAGATAACAAAAATCCATGGAAAGGCAGAAATGCGGTAGGTCTGCGACCGCAGAAATGATGTGCGTACCTCAGACCCATCGTAGAATGAAGCAGAATACCCCAGCTTCTGAGAGTCAAGTCTGCGATCCATTGTGAGGTCATATAACTCTTATGCGGACCGCATAGTGATCGCATAAATACAAGAGGAGTTCCAGTAAATATGACTTTGTGGTACGTTATGCGGTCACGAAACCAATACGTGGACCGCATAACCATAATGCGATGGGAAACTGGAAACCTTTATGATCAATTATGCGGTGATAAATGCAGATATGCGAACCGTGAAAGTTTTCTGCGATATTCGCGGAGTTCTTTTTGTCACTTTTTGACCATAATTTTTAGACCATTACAAATAGAATGATTAGGGTTTTTGTGGACTATCATGTCTGAAAAAGAGGCTACACTTTGAGCATTGAATACACCATTATTTTGGAAGTTTTTGAGAGAGAATCCAAGACATTATTCTCTTTGTAAGCTTTATGACTTTATTTATTACTTTGTTCTTGTATTCTAGTATGAGTAGCTAACTTTAAATACTAAGGTTGTAGACCTTAAGTGGGTGTAATGTTAATGAATGTTTACCATTGAATATATATATAATGGTTGGTTGATTTCTATTCATTTATCATGCTTTATTTATGGTTGATAGTTGCAAACATTGACTAGTGCCATTTTACTCTATCTTTACTTGGAAAAGTGGGTTAGGGTTTGGTAGAATTGAATAGCAAGAACTCAATGCTTTAAACCTTGTTTAATAGAATCACTTAGGGATAAGTGGGTTCTACTTGGCATAAATTAGTTGCTCTTAATTGTAACTCTTTTATATTTGGGAAAATCATAGAGAGGAAATACTACCTAGTTATTGGAAAATATTGGGTAGTCATTTAGGAAATATTTGCATATCAAAGGATAGCATTATATTCTATTGATGGGGATACAACCTTGGTTTATTAATTAAATAAATCAAATTCTTTTAACAAAATAGTTGTTCTTGACAATTCACAATTACAAAACACTTTTTATGCTAATGGAGTAAAACTATAGCTTAAGTCAAGTTTCACGCTATTCAAGTAACCTTTTCACACCTATTCTCTGTGGGATTCGACCCAACCTAGTTGGGTTATTATATTTGACACTAACTGCCTTACACCATTTATATAGGTGTAATTTGAGCGTATCAAATTTTGGAGCCGTTGCTGGGGAATACAGTTTTGTAATTACTAACTAGTGTGCGCTTTACTTTACGTCGTCTTCTATTCCATCACACTTTGCTTGCTTTGCTTTGTGTCATTAGGTAAACATGGGCGAGCCGGAAAAATAGAATGTGTTTGCGGATATAGATGAGTATATTGAGGATACATTGTCCCTCTAAGAGTTGATGCTGCCACCTCCAAAGTGGAACACAATCTAATCCTAATGCTAAAGGCAGAGGGATTGTTCCGAAATTCCACCGATGATGATCCGACAAAACATCTCAGAAATATTATGGGTTTGTGTGCAATGCACAAGCAGAATCATGTCTTAGATGATGCCCTAAAGTTGAGGGTGTTCAAGTACTCTCTAACTGGAGAGGCAAGACAGTGGATCCAAAATCTACCTCCTAATTCCATCCATACTTGGCCTGAACTTGTCCGACCTTTCCTAGCAAAATGATTTCCTAAAGCAAGAAGTCCGAACTCCGGGATAAAATTTTCTTCTTCAAACAATTACCGGGGGAGCCACTACATGAATCATGGGATAAATTCAAGCTATATTTAGTGAGGTCGCCGAATCATGGCTTTCCGGATAATATTTTGTTGGAGAAGTTTTACATGGGCTTGGATCCTATGAATCAATCCATAGCCAAAAATGCAGCGGATGGATCCTTTATGGATAAAACATTTGCAAGGGTCACACAAATCCTTCACAAGATGGCAGAACATAACCATGCTTGGCACTCGGAAGATACCACAGGTGGAATTGCATATAGTACTCCTTCCTTGACCAATATGATTAAGGAGAACCAATAAAGAGATCAAGTAATTGCCGGGCTTGCCACCAATGTCAACGTTTTGACAAAAATGTTCACTAAAAGCCAAATAAAAAAGGTGAATGTTGTGGAAGATGTGCAACCCATGTCAAATGAGGAATACAAAGAAGCAAATTATGTTGACAATCCTCAAGGAGGATATCAAATACAATCCTACCAATGTTCAGGACAACAATACCAATGGAGGTCTAACCCGCAAGGGCAAGGCAACCAACAGTGGCAAAACGACCAAGGTAGTTCAAATCAAGGAAATTGGAGTAACAACAACAACAACAATAACATTTCAAATCGGAGTTCAAACCCCTATGTTCCACCAAAGGGGCAATATTCTAACTCTACATATTGGAAGGAAAGTTCCTCAAGTGAGTCCAAGTTGGAAAACATTCTTGAAAGAGTATTGCAAAATCAAGAGAGATCCGACACTTCAATGAAGAATATGACCGAGCTTGTGGGTTCTCACACCGCATCTATTCAAAAGTTGGAGATGCAAATGAGGGATCTTTCAATAGATCAAAATCCGAAGCAAAAAGGCATGCTTCCAAGTGATACAATTGCAAACCCAAAATATAGTAGGAGTGGTCCAACTTCTCATTGTATGGCAATCACAACTCAAAGTGGGAAAATACTTCAAGGAGAGAATGAACAAGTGGCCGAAGTGGAAGATTCTGAACAAGAAGCCGCGGCGCAAGTTGAGGTGCCAATTGTTATTGAAGTTGAAAGACTCCTGAAGAAGGTGAGAACTCAAGAAGTGAATCATGAAGAGGTGAAGGAAAAGGTAATAGAGGCATCAAAAACTCTAGCACCAATTCCTAAACCTCCTCTTCCTTTCCCTCAAATACTTTCTAGAAAGGTTGATGATAGCAAACTCGAGAAGTTCTATGACATCCTCAAATAATTATTGGTGAACATTCCATTTGTGGAAGCATTTCAAGAGATGCCGGGTTTTGCTAAGTAGTTGAAGGAGTTGATCACTAAAAAAAAACCACCAAGAATGAAGTGGTGAATGTGACTCAGCGGGTTAGTTCCATCATTGCAACAACCGCCGTCCAAAAGAAAGAGGACCCGGGAACATTCACCATTCCATGCACTATTGGATTGCGCGATTTTTCACGAGCCCTTTGTGATAATAGGGCTAGC